>NC_142931.1:26720094-26760094 GCF_046866305.1 Octopus bimaculoides | reverse complement strand
AGAGCACAACTTGAATACTAAGAAGGTTTAATGTGGTTTTGTTTCCGGAAGATTTCGTGTTTGTTGATATAGACATTTATAAATACCTTTAAATTGGTTCTAATAAGAGAATGCATAGACACGGGAATCTGTGTCAATTTTTGTTGACATTTACGAGTATTATTTTTCTTTTCACTTTTTTATGTTCATTCTAACTACTTTTACTGGTTACAAGCATTTGATTGCGGCCATACTGGGGCACATCATTCGAGAGTTTTAGACGATCACATTATTACATATATTGTTCTATATAGTTTTCAACCTAACATCTACATGCTATTATTTATAGCTTTATATGTACTTCGAGAACCAATTCAAAAAGAGAATTATGCCACGTTCTCTCAAAAGTTTAGAAATTCTTATAACGTCAACAAAATAGGAGTGGCTGTTCCGCTTCGGCAAAAGAGACTGATAGAATAAGTACTGGGCTTACAAAGAATAAGTTCTGGGGTCGATTTGTTCGACTGAAGCTGGTGCTGCAGCATGACCGCAGTCCAAATGACTGAAACAAAAAAAGAGTATATATATATTGATAAAAAAGACAACAAAAGAAAGAAAGAAACCTCGATATTATGTAAATAGATGAATTTTCAATGGCCAGATAACTGAAGAGATGGCGGCGTGTGTTTCCGCCTCGGCATCCGAAACTCGGAGTTTTATCATGGCTACCGAATAATTGTCATATATTTTTACAGATATATATATATAAACATGAGGGGATGCTGAAAGTTCTTGGCTTTAAAGGTATCGCAAAAGGTCTTGCTGGAGGCCCAACCTCCCGAATTCTTTTGTAGGGCTTAGAAAAACTGAAGGACCGCTACAATAAGTGTGTGAATTTGAGAGAAGAATATGTTGAATAAAATCATAATTGATCCTCCACTATTTTCTTTTACCCAAAGCCAGGAACTTTTCAGCATCCCCTCCTGTGTTGATAGATAGATAGATAGATAGATAGATAGATAGATAGATAGATAGATAGATAGATAGATAGATAGATAGATAGATGAGGAGAGAGAGAGGGGGAGAGAGATTATATACATAGGTCTATATCTTTTAGGAAAAATGTCATTATCAAATGTGAAAGAACATTAAGAGCTCTAATAAAATTAATCGTTCAAGCCCAAATAACGTGGAAACAAGAAATAAGTCGGAAGTCGCACAGCCATGTCACAACTTGCAAAAGTTGCAAGCGATTTAATGGTAAAGAGTTTTGTTGAAGACCTGACTATGCCTTGAAGCCCGACAGACTCAGTGAAAAACAACCATCTAATACCTTTACACAGTTCAATGTAGCAGGCTTCAAAGAAGCTCCGTAATTCCTGCAGCTCCTGTCAAAAGTGTCTAAAAATCTAGTCGCATGGAATGATTTTATGATTGATTTTAAAATTATGTGACGATAACTGTCCAAGCCTGTATGAAAAATATGTTGTTGGCACTCCGTCGCCTACGACGTCGAGGGTTCCAGTTGATCCGATCAACGGAACAGCCTGCTCGTGAAATTAACGTGCAAGTGGCTGAGCACTCCACAGACACGTGTACCCTTAACGTAGTTTTCGGGGATATTCAGCGTGCCACAGTGTGACAAGGCTGACCCTTTGAAATACAGGTACAACAGAAACAGGAAGAAAGAAAGAGTGAGAGAAAGTTGTGGTGAAAGAGTACAAAAACCAACGATACAGATTAAGGTAGGAAGATTGTATTCAATGGTGAAGCTACGTTTCGTGTTGAAAGCACCGTCAACAGGTTTACTTGTGGAACATGCGGTTAAAAAAAAACCGTTTAACCGTTGATCAATTTTATTCTCAGTGGAGGCGCAATGGTCTAGTGGTTAGGGCAGCGGACTCGCGGTCATAGGGTCGCGGCTTCGATTCCCAGACCGGGCGTTGTGAGTGTTTATTGAGCGAAAACAACTAAAGCTCCACAAGGCTCCGGCAGGGGATGGTGGCGAACCCTGCTGTACTCTTTCACCACAACTTTCTCTCACTCTTACTTCCTGTTTCTGTTGTGCCTGTAATTCAAAGGGTCAGCCTTGTCACACTGTGTCACACTGAATATCCCCGCGAACTACGTTAAGGGTACACGCGTCTGTGGAGTGCACAGCCACTTGCACGTTAATTTCACGAACAGGCTGTTCCGTTGATCGGATCAACTGGAACCCTCGACGTCGTAAGCGACGGAGTGCCAGCAACAACAACAACAATTTTATTCTCAATCTCTGAAAATGGCTGCTTGAGTAGACAACACAATATAACATCTTTTTTAGTTGCTACTTCTTTTGTTTTGTTTTGTCTTTTTTTTATGACAGTTATAACAAAGGAAGCGAGCTGGCAGAATCGTTACAGCGCCGGGCAAAATGTTAAGCGGCATTTACCGCTTTTCCTTTCATTCTTTCGGTGTCTATAAAATAAGTACCAGTTGAACAATGGGTCGATGTAATCGATATAACGCCCACCCCACCCCAAATTTGCTGGCCTTGCGCCAAAACTTGAAACTAATATAATAAAGGACATTCTACAACACCACGGTATGCTTTTAAATGTGTGTGTCAATGTATAGCGATTTTTCGATGCAAAATTTTCAAAATGTTTGTAGGATAGTGATGGGTTGACCATTTGGCCAGCTAAAAGTTTTTTTTCGCATAATGTTATCTTTTTGATTTAGTCTACAGAACTGCTGTCACAGACATTGGGTTTTCAAAGCAAAAGGTCAAAGGAGTGATGGAAATTTGAACCACAACACCACCCTTGACATTTCCATTTTGCTTTCAAAAAATAATGCCGATTCATAGTGGACATTTAAAATTCTGTACTATATCCGATAGCATTAACTGTTTAATATTTAAAAAATACATCTTTTCCCGGTATATACATCTTTTCCCGGTATATACATCTTTTCCCAGTGTAACTAGTTACACTAAAAGAGATTAATTGAATCACACTGTAAATGCACATACATGTATACATACATTCGCACGTACGTGCATATATATGTATATATATGTATACAAATATGTATGCGTGTGTATATATATATATATATATATATATATATATATATATATATATTGTTATTGTTATTGTTATTATTACTATTATTATTATATAAAAAAATAATAAATGCGCCTTTTTAAAGCATAGCCAGGCTCATGGGCCCGGTTTCCCGGTTTCAATGGCGTATGTGTTCCCCAGCTGGACGGGACGCCAGTCCATCGCAGCGTTACTCATTTTTGCCAGCTGAGTGGACTGGAGCAACGCGAAATGAAGTGTTTTGCTCAAGAACACAACGTGTCGCCCGGTTCAGGAACCGAAACCACAATATTACGACCATGATGCTGACACCTTAACCACTAAGCCACGCGCCTCCACTTTATTATTTTATAGTTGTCTTAAATAAATCTAATCCTTGTTCCCCTATTATTTCATACTCAGCCTATATAAGGTAATACCGGTATCTCGACAACTTAAATTAGTTCAATTTAATTAAATCAGTATACAATTAACATGTTTTTTAACCTCAGTTGATCCATTATCAAATATCCGTCAAATGTAAATATTATCTTGTATCTCTCACATGTTTCAGTCTTTAGACTGCGACCATGCTGGGACACCACTTTGAAGCATTTTTAGTTTAATGAATCGACCCCAGTACATTTTCATGTTTTTATTTTTTCAGCCTGGTACTTATTCTATCGATCTCTTTGTTGAACCGCTAAGTTACGGGGGATTAAACACACCAACGACAGTTGTCAAGCGGTGGTAGCGGACAAACACAAGCAGAAAGACACACAAACGCACACTCATATATATGTGTATATATATATATATATATATATATATATATATATATATATATATATATATATATATATATATATATATATATATATATATATGGGAGAATATACGAAAAAACAACAATAGACGAGGACAGGTGGTGTAAATAACAAAAGGATGTATTAGTATGACGCTCGGGAATACGGAAAGTCTTTGACGTTTCGAGCTACGCTCTTCAACAGAAAGAATACGGAGACAAGGAGAAAAACACGGAGAAAAAAAATTGAATAGTGTCCAGTCAACGGTCAATCATAATACGATGGGCTCCTTTCAGTTTCCATCTACCAAAACTACTCACAAGGCTTTGTTTGGCCACAGCTATAGTAGAAGACATTTGCCGAAGGTGCCACGCAGTAGGACTGAACTTGGAACTATGTGGTTGGTAAGCAAGCTTCTTACCACACAGCCACGCCTCTGAGTGTGTGTGTGTGTGTGTGTGTGTGTGTGTGTGTGTGTGTGTACATATAAATATATGTACCTTGAGTACATACATACACACACATACACATGAAATCATCCATACGATGTATGAGTTCATAGATATATGTACTAGAAATATTTTTTTTTGACTCACTGTAAAAGAATTATCGTCGGCTATATAAGTGCTGACAAAGATACCAGCTAGAATTGATATAGCGTTTCTTCGGTTGGTGAACATGTGATCTCTAATTTCAAACAATATGTTGTCATGAAAGAATGTGTTGCATATTATGTATTGACATTTTTTTTTTCTCTGTAGCAGTGGAATATCTCACATGGTACTGAGACTACTATTACTACTGCTACTACTACTACTACTACTACTACTACTACTACTACTACTACTACTACTACTACTAATAATAATAATAATAATAATAATAATAATAATAATAATAATAATAATAATAATAATAAACACAAATGTAAAGTGCAACACTAATGGAACTTTGACGCCCGTTTAGGCATTTAACCATCATCACAATGCCTGTTTGAGAAAGGAGGTGAAAGAAATGAGATACATTGATATTAATGTGGCATACGAGCATATCGGTTAAACACACTTGTATCCCGCCATTTAAATATATATATATATATATGTATGTATACATATACATAGAAAAACATACTTACACATACATATACACACTATACACATAGATATGTGTGTTTGTGTGTATATAGCACATTTTCGTTTCCTTTATGTAAATTACCTCGGCCATGAATGTATTCTGTTCGTTTGTGTATATGTCTAATTGTTTTATCTGATGAACGTAAAGTTGAAAAATTGCTGTTTTGATGACACCAATCGAGGCAAAAACACATGTCCACAGCTGACCTCTCGTCTTCAGACAATCAAACTGTCTTCAATGGTATGTCAATTATTGAGAATTCGTGATTTTTAAGATTATCTTCCCTAGTCATTTGGATTTGGTATAATCTTCACTAAGCCATTGGTCTCCTCGTTGCGGAAGCGAAGGTAATTTCAATAAATTACCTATTTATCTTATATATCATTGTAAATATGCACATTAGACTCAACTGAAAAAAAAATGAGTTTAGTGCAGTGCAACAGTCTAGTACTACTGCTGCTCTTTCTCCCGCCAACTGTCACATCCTGGATCGTCCGTTAGATTCAGGTTGAAGATCAAGAGGATCTGTCTTTTCTCGCAGCTACATGGGCATCATAAAAAGTGAGCGAAAGCATAGTATACACTACCAAGTAATATTCACTTGTGAGTAACGATCTTATTGAGGGTTATTTCAGTCACCAAACTAGTCGACAATGTATAGTGACGAAAATCTCACTCTTCCTATTAAAACTTATTTCCAGCTACTGCCACAGTATCTATATATATCGATTTTGCCTTTCATCCTTTCGGGGTCGATTAAATAAGTACTAGTTACGCACTGGGGTCGATATAATCGACTTAATCCGTTTGTCTGTCCTTGTTTGTCCCCTCTGTGTGTAGCCCCTTGTGGGTAGTAAAAAATAACACACATATTTACGTAGGCGTGTATGCGTGTGTGTGTGTGTATGTGGTGGTAGTGGTGGTGGTGGTGGTGGTGGTTAGGGAGGTGGCTGATAATTATAGCCATAGTGATGATGGTGATGGTGATGGTGGCGATGGTGGTGATGGTAGTGATGATGATGGTGATAGTGTCGGTTGTGTGATATAGAGGTAGTTGATGGTTGATGGTTGATGGTTGATGGATGTGGTTGTAGTAACGATAGAGATTATCTTGGTGATGATGCTTGAGTCATTGATGAACCAGTCCTCCACGAACAAAGTCATAGTAATTGTCACCAAACTACTCCATCGTTCAATGCTGTTGTTTCTTTGTCTCAGCTCATGATAAAGCAGATTTATGATCAAAGGCATTTCAACTGTGACCATTCCGTCTTTTTCCTATGTACAGAATACCTGGGAGAACATTATCCAAAGTGTACATTTTTCAAGACAGTAGGGTGAGATTTCCCAGATTGTTGTGGCCAAATCATGGCCATCTGTACGTGTTTATGTTTTTAATATTACATTTAGTAGTAAGATGGCGAGCTGGCAAAATCGGTAACGCACTGAGTGAAATACTCAGTGACATTTTGATCCACCTGAATGTTCTGAGTTCAAATTCCGTTAATGTCAACTATGCTTTTCATCCTTTCGGGATCGCTAAAATAATTATCACTGGAATCGATGTACCCGACTTAACCTTTGCCCCAAAATTTCAGACCTTGTTATAAAATTTTTAAATCAATATTACATTTGATAGTATATGTTTTAATATTATATCATTTGATTTGGGCATGCTTTGCCTTTACTCCTGAAGGTTTCTTAAATTTTCTTGAAAAAAATTTGTTTATTACCGCCTTTAGTCGAGCAAATCGACCCCAGGACTTATTCTTTGGAAGCCTAGTACTTATTCTATCGGTTTCTTTTGCTGAACCGCTAAGTTACGGGGACGTAAACACACTAGCATCGGTTGTCAAGCGATGTTGTGGGGACAAACACAGACACACAGACATATACACACGCACATACATGTATATATATATATACATATATACGACGGGCTTCTTTCAGTTTCCGTCTACCAAATCCACTCACAAGTCTTTGGTCGGCCCGAGGCTATAGTAGAAGACATTTGCCCAAGGTGTCACGCAGTGTGAATGAACCCGGAACCAAAAAAAAAAAATTATTATTATTATTATTATTATTATTATTATTATTATTATTATTATTAAGACGGCAAACTGACAGAAACGCATCGAACAAAATGCTTAGAGGCATTTCTTCCGGCTTTTTACGTTCTGAATTCAAACACCATCGAGCTTAACTTTGCCTTTCATCTTTTCAGAGTTGATAAAATAAAGCACCCGCCAAGCACTGAGATCGATGTAATCGACTTGTTCCGCTCAGCTCAAATTTACTCGCCTTGTGCCAAGAAAAAAAAAAGAAAAAGAAAAAGAAAAAACACCATCATAAGCAATACCTTGATCACCTTCTCCTCCACTTCCTCCTCTTTCTCCTCATTATTATTATCATTATTATTATTATTATTATTGTTGTTATTATTATTATTATTATTATTATTATTATTATTATTATTATTATTATTATTATTATTATTATTATTATTATCACCCTCACCATAACGACCAGTAGCGTCAATACTAACACTACCACTACAATCATCATCATCATCATCATCATCATCATCATCATCATCATCATCATCATCATCATCTACTTTGTATTCTTTGTCTTCTTCAACATATTTTTAATTCTATTTTTATCACTCTTTCTTCTCATTTTCCCTTTTCTTCAGCCCACTTTCTTTTCATTCCAGCCCTCCTACGAACTTAGTTGTTTACACTTATGATTAATAATGAGAACAACTGTAGGGAGGGCGAGGAAAAGGTGTAATGGTACATTGTCTGCACTATGAAGTAGCAGCGAGCAGAAAAACCCCACAACCCACTCTAATTCACTGTATTCTTCCGCCTATTGCAACACTGGATAGCTCTTACATATACATCCGCGTATACATACACCTAGAACTACTCACTTCACTCACTCATATACATATGTTCATGCAGACATATACCTATTCTTTTCAACAGTAAATGTTTCGTTGTTATTCTTAAAATTGCTTTACAATAGTAACTCCCAATTAACATATCACACGCACACATATTTAGATGCATACCCACTAGCATTTATACAAACAAATACTGACTAACACGCCTATACAAACAGGCAAACATTATAAAACCAAGAAAGAAACCTACACTCATAATATAACCATCTATACATATGAAAACCAACATGTATGCAACTATACGAGAGTCGGTTGAACAGTTCATAGGCTGACCATGGAAATTCCCCAAATGAACTTTATTGTTCAACATAATCCCCTTTGTGGTCCATAAACGTCTTCTATCGATGTTGCAGCGCTTGGATCCCATTAGTGAAGAAATTTTCATCTTGTTGCTCAAAAAAGTAATTAACAGATATGACGTCATTATCACTGCCATGCTGGTTTACAGCCAAGTATTTTTTCATGTTGGGAAACAGATGATAGTCAGATGGGGCCAAATCAGGAGAATAAGGAGAATGATCAAGTCGTTCCAAACCACAGTCACGCATAAGGACTTGAGTGCTGGTGCATTGTCCTGATGAAACTAGACCCCCTTTAGTCAGTTTTCCTGGCCGTTTGGTCTTGATAGCTTTTCGTAACTGCCTCAGTAAGTTGACACCATACTTTCCATTGATGGTGCGGCCCTTTTGAAGAAAGCCAATAAATACGCCTTTCGCATCCCAAAAATCTGAGGCTATCACCTTCTCTGCAGATGAAACAACCTTGATCTTCTTTGGAGTGGGTGAGAAGTGGTGTTTCCCCTGCATGGATTGTCCCTTTGTCTTTGGCCCAAAATGATGAACCTAACACTGATCTCAGGTTAGGAAACGTTCAAAAAAACACCTTGATCTTCCCGAAACAATGTCAGACTTTCCCGTGATGTGATCAGCCTAGTACGCTTTTGGTCACGTGTCAGAAGACGTATAACTACCAAGCAGAAACTGTCGTCATACCAAGTTCATTGTAGAGAATATTCTCAACTCTCTCATGTGATATACTAATAGCATTGGCTGTTCGATTTATAGTCAGTTGCCAGTCATCCATCACCATGTAGTGAACACGATCAACGTTTTCCTCGGTAGTGGCAGTAGCAAGACGTTCAGACATCTTCTAAATTCAGCTGCCCACTTTTGCACAGTTGATAAAGCTAGAGCATCTTCCCTTAATGTAACAATTATGTCAGCATGAATGTCCTTGGGGGCTAAACCCTTTTTTATGCCGGTACTTGATAACACCCCGATGCCAGATTTTGTCCACTTTCAAGAGAAGTCGCTACTAGTTACTTTTGAGTTAGATGTCAGTTTACCTGGAAAGAAATAATGCAGTTATTAATAAGAAGAGCTGAAATTAATGCATGTAAGATTTCACAGCTCTAGCATCATTCCTTCACTGTAAGCCTATGAACTTTTCAGTCCACCCTCGTCAATATATTTGGCGGTACTAAGGCAGCTGAAATAGAGTTATAATGAAAGGAAACCATAAACAACAACAACAACAACAACAATAATAATAATAATATTAATAATAATAATAATAATAATAATAATAATAATAATAATAATAATAATAAAAGTTTACAAACTATAAAAAAAAAAAGAAATGGAACAAAATAGTAAGTACATATATTGAATAATTACGCATACACTTGAACGTGTACACAATGATATATACGTTTTGATACCCATAGAACTACACATGCATCTTAATGTTTACAGAACTACGTAAAAATCACAGGACACACTTACGGATACGAAAACACATATCACAAACGAAGCAAAACCAAAACTTTTTTTCTTTCTTCTTTGTTTATTTTCATTTTGTGAACAAATACAGACAGTGAACCATTCATAAGTTTAAAACGCCACACACACACAAAAATACACTATGCCTGGAGATAAATCTATCAACAAAAAAAATACAGATGAATACCGATCTGCTAGCCTTAAAAAACTACGCTACGAGCAATGTTTACATGCTGAGAACTCGGTGACGGTGTTGTCTCAAAAAACTGACCCTAAACAGACAAATCCGTCCCCGAATGTCAACGCCAAAGCTCGTCATGCCTCAATGATAACAAGGCAGATCACAAACCAGAGTGGTTATCGACCGAATCACAAAGGGCCACTCACTCGAAATAGATCTGCTAGCCTTAAGAAGCTACGTCACGAAAGCTCGGAGACGGTGTTGTCTCAAAAAACTTACCCTAAACAGACAGATCCGTCCCCTAGCGTCAACGTCGAAGCTTGTTATGCCTCACTGTTAATAAAACAAAATATAAACCGCAATGGTCATAGACCGGATTATAAAGGACCACTTACTCGGATAATGAACCAGATCCGAGACGAGAAATCTGCTACTGGTTCAAATCTTCCCGACACACAGGAGCTGGAAGTACCCCACAACCGGAATATTCCAACAGATGGCCATCCATGCTCGTCATCAAATAACCAAAAGAAAAAGAATGAAAAATGGTCTAGGGAAGATAATAAAGAAGTTCTTAGAGCCTTCTACCGTGCCATATATTTCCCTACAGATAAATCTAATACTGTACAAACCTACTTAAACTGGAGACAGAAACACCTTGCAGTAAGACCCTACATAGACAGTAATAAACTTGCCAACGTCAGAAGAAACATTATAAAAAAAAAATTACTAACTGAAGTAGAGATTGACCAAATTAAGCAAGCAGTAAAGGATAAAAAGAATGAAACTGCAGCTAAAGAAGATACTACAGAGGAAATAATTATAAACCAGCCCAAGGCTGATGAAAATACAGTAATAATTGAAAGAGTTAAGGTAACTGATAAGCAAAATAAAATACTCTCTGAACCAACCATAAACACTAAGGCAGGTGAAAATCAAATAGATGAAGGAAGTCATACAGAAATCGACGCAACAGAACTACATGATCTAAAAAATCAAATCATGATTGAATGGCTGAAAATTAAAGAAACTAGTATGAATGAACGCGACACTCTCCCCAAAATTCGCAATTCTAACCAAAACCTGAAAATAATTGGTAAAATCCGCCTTGCACTTAAGGATATAATTTCAGCTAATGATGTTGATATTACAGATCTCAACCACCTGTACTATGCATCCGCAAGAATCTCAACGATTCTATGTGGTGAAAAGATTAGAAAAAGACAACACTCCCACAAAAAGCCTTCTTGGCAAGAACGCATTCAACACCAAATTAAGCTGCTTAGATCTGACATAGAATGTTTGAAAAACCTTAAATTTGACAAGAGTATCAAACCTACAAAGACCCAAAAACTAAAGAAAAAATATAACATGAAAACCATAGTTGACATTGATGCCACCATAGAAACCATCAAGCAAAAGGTATGTGCTAAAGCTGCCCGCATAGCAAGGTATGAAAAGCGTGTTAAATTCTTCCGAGATAATAACATGTTCAAAAATAACCCCAAAAATTTCTACAGGAAGATAGGGAAAACACCAGTAACAATAAAGTCTGTCCCATCAAAAGAAGAAGTGCAAGAATTTTGGAATAAAATCTGGGCAGAAGATAAAACACACAATGAAAAGGCCCCTTGGATTGATAGAATAGCTACAGACCTAGACTCCTTAGAGGAGCAAAAGTGGGAGGGGGTCAGGGTAGAAGATATAAGATCTGCTCTCAGGAGGTCAAGCAAATGGAAGTCTCCAGGAAAGGATAAAATTCCTAACTTCTGGTTGAATGCCTTCCCAGAAAGCCATGAACTGCTAACAAAACTTTACAACGATGTTTTGCAAAATCCTAGTTTGATGCCCTCTTGGCTAGTTAATGGTTTAACATTCCTGCTTCCAAAAAATGAGGAAACAAACGAACCAAAAAATTATCGCCCCATAACCTGCTTAACAACAATGTATAAGACGCTAACATCTGTCCTAACCGAGTACACCTATAGTTTTTTAATAGAAAGTAGCATATTCCCTAATGAGCAAAAGGGATGTAAACGTGGATCTTATGGTTGTAAAGATCAGCTACTCATCAATAAGATGATCTTAGAAGATTGTCACAAGCGACACAAAAACTTGTCAATAGCCTGGATAGACTATAAAAAGGCCTTTGATAGCCTACCACATAGCTGGATTAGGAAATGTCTGGAAATGTATAAAATAGCTCCTACTCTGCGAAACTTTTTATCTGTAAGTATGAGATCATGGAGAACCACACTGATGTTGAACAATGACAATGAATCTCTAAATGCTGGAGATGTAAGAATTTCATGTGGTATTTTCCAGGGTGACTCACTATCACCACTCCTCTTCTGTCTAGCCCTAATACCGCTCTCAAAATTGCTCAATGATGCACAGTATGGTTATAAAATATTTGATAAAAATATAAATCATCTCATTTACATGGATGATTTAAAGCTCTTTGCAAAAAATGACCAACAACTCAAAGGCCTACTAGCGATTGTTAAACAATTCAGTGATGACATCAGGATGCAATTTGGCCTTGATAAATGTGCAAAAGCTATCTTTATCAAAGGAAAAATGACAAATACATCTAATGTGAACCTTGACCAGCAAAATGTCATAAAAGAGTTAGAACCAGCGGAGAGCTACAAATACCTAGGGGTAATTGAAGGGGACAATATCAAGCACTCAGTGATGAGGGAAAGGATCAGAAGAGAATGTTATCGCAGGGTGAGAGCAATACTGAAGACAGAGCTGAACGCGAGAAACAGGATCGAAGCGATCAATGCTCTAGCCATACCAGTCGTGACTTACAGTTTCAACATCGTTAACTGGTCAATTACTGAAATATGTAATGTTGACAGAAAAATACGAAAACTGTTGACAATGCATAGAATGCACCACCCTAAGGCAGATATAGAACGTCTTTATCTGCCAAGAAAAGAGGGAGGTCGAGGACTACTACAGCTGGCATTATCAATGAAGGTAGCCACAATTGGCCTAGACACCTATATGAAAAACTCTGAGGACTGGATGCTAAAACTTGTCTTAAAATATGAAAGCAAGAAAGCATCTTACTCAGTAACAAAACAGGCAAAGGAATATCTAAGTGAATTCCAATTGCAACAAATTCAAGAATTAGACGAACTAGAAACACCTACAGAAAAAGCTAAGCGCTTGAAAACCCGTGCTAAAATTGCTGCCTTAGCTATTATGACTGAAAAATGGCATGGAAAACCTCTCAATGGCAAATACCCAAAGAGAGCGAATAATGCAGATATTGACAAAGCCCTTACCCACCAATGGTTAATGGCCTCTGGATTGAAATCAGAAACAGAGGGGTTTATCATAGCAGCCCAAGATCAATGCCTACCTACAAAGAACTACCAGGCCAACATATTAAAGAACGGCAGCTCCCCATTATGTCGTATATGCCAACAACAAAATGAGACCATCGATCATGTTGTCTCCATGTGCAGTCTGCTTGCGCCTACAGGGTATCTCAACAGGCATGATAGAGCTGCACAATATATTCACTGGGTAATATGCAAAAACCTGGACTTGCCCCATGATAAAAACTGGTGGGAACACAAACCACCCCCAGTACTTGAAAATGATCACATTGCACTCCTCTGGAACTTCACCATTCAAACTGACAGAAAGATAGACGCAAATAGGCCAGACATCATACTGAAAGACTTCAGACAAAAATCATGCCTCCTCATTGATATGACTGTCCCAATTGATATAAACGTATCTGTCAAGACCTACCAAAAACTGAGCAAATATAAAGATCTTGAAATAGAAATTAGCAAAATGTGGAATCTGAAGACGAAAACAATACCTATTGTCATAGGTGCCCTGGGAATGACAGCGAAACGGGCTGATTACTACCTAGCTCAGATACCAGGAAACCCCAAAATGGCTGAAGTCCAAAAGATAGTGCTCATGGGAACTGCCCATATCCTACGTAAAATACTGTCTATGTGATCTCAAATTTTAAAGCAAACATAATTTTCTTATGGTTTCTTAAACATTCACTTGAACAAAACTGTACAAATCCAAATATATGGTACCCTAGGCATAACACCTACATGAACTTCTAACTTGTTGTCTCTTGAGGTCTCTGGGTGAGACTTGGATCCAACTTGTACAAATGCAAAACAAAAGTCAAACATAAAATAATAATAATAATAACGAGAAAGCAACCATACTCTGGGATATGCCAATACACACAGATAGAGAAATTAAGGCCAATAGACCAGATATAGTTGTCAAAGATCATGAAGAAAAAAAATGCTTTCGACTTGATGTATCAATACCAGCAGATGACAACGTTTCCCTAAAAGAAATGGAAAAAACTTTCAAAATACAAAGACCTGGAAATAGAGGTAACTCGAATGTGGAATCTAAAAACAGAAACAATTCCTATCATAGTAGGTGCCTTAGGTATAATAAAAAAAAATATTCAGACAAATACATAACAAAAACACCAAGACTTACAAATATATATAACATACAGAAAATTGCACTACTGGGCACTGCACACATCCTACGCAAAACACTTTCAATACAGTAACCATAAGAGCATCACAGCAAACCACAGCACATACCCAAGGCGCACAGAGCTGCGCTCGGTAGTGAAGTGAAAACACGTTATAAAAATAAAACTACTGAACAATAATAATAATAATAATAATAATAATAATAATAATAATAATAATAATAATAATAAAATATTCAGACAAATACATAACAAAAACACCAGGACTTACAAATATATATAACATACAGAAAATTGCACTACTGGGCACTGCACACATCCTACGCAAAACACTTTCAATACAGTAACCATAAGAGCATCACATCAAACCACAGCACATATCCAAGGCACACAGAGCAGCGCTCGGTAGTGAAGTGAAAGCACGTTATAAAAATAAAACTATTGAACAATGATAATAATAATAATAATGATAATAATAATAATAATAATAATAATAATAAAAAAATAAAAAAATTCAGACAAATACATAACAAAAACACCAGGACTTACAAATATATATAACATACAGAAAATTGCACTACTGGGTACTGCACACATTCTACGCAAAACACTTTCAATACAGTAAACATAAGAGCACTACAGCAAACCACAGCACATACCCAAGGCGCACAGAGCTGCGCTCGGTAGTGAAGTGAAAGCACGTTATAAAAATAAAACTACTGAATAATAATAATAATAATAATAATAATAATCAGGTGCTAGAGCATAACAGACTGGACCTAGTGGTGGTGGACAAGGTGCACCACATATGCTATAGAGTTGACGTTACATGCCCCTTTGACCTGCGAATAGTCAAGAAGGAAGGCGAAAAGATAAATAGATACAACCCTCTGAAGTACGAAATAGCCCGACTATGGAAAATGAAGAAGATGAAGATAGTGCCAATTAGTGTTGGGTCCTTGGGAACAGTATCAGAAGGCATTAAGAGGAATATAAAGGAAATTGGAATAGAGTTCCCAGTAGAACTGTTACAAAAGATTTGTCCCGTTGGCACGACCAGAATAATCAGGAAAGTATTAGATAGCAGAAAAGAGCAAATAGCATGGTACCGTAGGCTGCAGGTAGTAAGCCCACCACGCATGTAAGACACCAGGAGCTCCAACAAAGCCTGTGATAAAGAGAAAATAATAATAATAATAATAATAATAATAATAATAATAATAATAATAATAATTATTATTATTATAATAATAATAATAACAACAACAACAACAACAACAACAATTAATAATAATAATAATAAATAATAATAATTAATAACAATGATTTTGATGATGATGATGATGATGACGATGACGATGACGATGACGATGATGATTTCAAATTTTTGCAGAAGGCCCGCAATTTCGGGTGAGGGGATAAGTCGATTACGTTGGCCCCAGTATACGACTGGTGCTTATTCTTTCGACCTCGGTGAAATTTGAACTCAGATCGTAAATACGGACGAAATACTACTAGCATTTCGTCGGTTGTGCTATCGATTCTGCGAAAAACAAAATTACATATGCAAATATAAATTTATATATGTGTGTTTGTGTGTGTGTGTGTGTGTGTGTGTGTGTGTGTGTGTGTGTGTGTGTGTGTGTGTGTGTGTGTGTGTGTGTGTGTGTGTGTGTGTGTGTATTTCTGAGTGAGTTAGAAGTTGAGAAACCAACTAAGGGATAGTACTTATCCAATATCCTGCTGGTAGTGTACCCAATTATTCATAGCCAAGTGCTAGAAATTGCATGGCAATCTCGCAATTGAGTATTATATTTGGGCGGGAGTAAATAGTGACTTACCCTTGCCATTTTATTACTTGCTTTATATATATATATATATATATATATATATGAAATAAATGACATGACAAGCCTTAATTACAAGGCTCGCCCCACAAAGCTGAAACTCTTCTTTCGAACTCTGCCGTGAGCGCTATATTATTTATACAGTGTAGAAAATATTCCACCAATATTATCCAGACAATGCCGATAGACGGAAACTGAATGAAGCCCGTCGTATATGGCGTGGCCGTAGGGCGCAGGCGTGGCTGTAGGGCGCAGGCGTGGCTGTGTGATAAGAAACTTGCTTCCAAACCACTACGTGGCACCTTGAGCTAGTGTCTTCTACTATAGCCTCGGGCCGAACGAAGTCTTGCGAGTGAATATGTGTGTGTGTTTGCGTGTGTGTATGTGTGTGTACTTGTGTGTGTGTGTGTGTGTGTGTGTGTGTGTGTCTTTGTGTCCTTGACAAAGGGCGTTGGTGTGTTTATGTTCCCGTAACTTAACGGTTCAGCAAAAGAGCCCGTTAGAATAAGAACTTGACTTAGAAAGAATAAGTCTTAGGGTCGATATGTTCAACGAAAACCCCTTAAAGTAGTGCTCCAGCATGGCTGCAGTCAAATGACTGAAACAAGTAAAAGAGTAAAAGAATAAAAGAATATAGATAGATAGATAGATAGATAGGTTTCTTTATTAGCCACACAGGGCTCAACACAGAGGGGACAAAATACAAATGTAGAGTTTTTCTTTTCGAGGGGGTCGAAAACAAAGCAGAAAAAAAACAAAAGTGGGGACAACGATGAAAAAAAAACATCGCAAAACGTTTGGGGTATTTACAAAAAATACGAAATAATACAAAAAATTCCCAATAAATGGGGAGGTTATCCGTGGAAAGAAAAACCTACGAAAAGACCACGGTAACCTCGGTCTTTAGCGTCACAGTTTCTTAAATAAAATTTCTTTTATTTAAGCAAGAAACGTAAGTAACTCTCTGTTTACAAAATTTTAAAACGTTTTATAGAATCATGGTCAAGATGGCTTCGTCATTTATACGTGCCATTCTTGCTACATGTATCCATCTTTTTTCGAAACATTTGCTAGACAACACTTGCCTCTCTACTCTCACCTTCCTTTTCAAGTGATACTTGAAAAAGTTGATGAGAGATTGACCAGAGAGGAAAGTATTTGTCTCTAATCCTTTCAGACGCGTCCACCAGATGCATTCTTTGGCCATAGCCACAAGTACGATAAATACAGCTCTTCCTTCCCGTTTAAAGGAAGGAGGCGTGACGATATTGACGATAGACTCGGTTGATAAACCGACTCGTCCCACACGCGACAGCAGTCGTTCGACATAAGCCCACAGCTCCGAAATGGTTGGACACTGCACGAGTGCGTGCAGAACGGTTTCATCGCTCTGACCGCATCTCGGGCAGGTCGGCCCCGCATTTCGCGAGCCGTGTCTATAGAGCTTATCCCGAACGGGTAGCGCCTCTCGGTAACACTGCCAGGCCAGGGATCTCTGGAAGTTGTCCATAGGTCCCGGCCCGAAAGTCGTCCTGAACAGGCGGGTCAGGTATTCCTCGTCGACGCCCAGGTTCGCCCCGAGATCGTCGTCGTACCTGCCCTCCACTAATCCCCTATAGAATGACTTCGTTGTGATGCAGCCGCTCAAGGTCGACCCGGGACGGCAAAGTTGTTGCAGAGCAACGCGACACTTACGGTGCCATTCGCCATTCCTCGGCCTCTTTTTGATCCACGACTGCAGCTCGGTCATGGAGACGAGCTGCGGGAAAGCGCGTCACACAAACGGCGACCACACCTGCTCACCGTCGTCTACGTAGAGCCGGAGATGTCGCAGTCTCAGCGCATGTCTGCGCATCATCAACCACGGCATGCCCAGCCCTCCTTTCAGCGGGTGTTGGCAACAAACGGATCGCCTCACCATCGGAACGCTTCCTTTCCACAAAAAGCGGAAGAGGATGCGCTCCATTTCGGTGATGGCGCGATCGGGACAAGGCACGACGGTCAGGCGGTATTCGATGACGGACGCGATGTACGCGTTCGCCACCTCCGCCCGACCTTTTAGGGACAGCTTCCTCTCGGACCATTGCCGGCAGAGAGTGGCCACCCTACTCGTTATCTCGTCCCAGTTCTTCTCCGTTTGCAGGTCCGGACCGAACCAGACTCCGAGCAACTTGACCGGACCGTCCGTCCAGCGTCCCACTACTGATGCGCTGCCGGACGGTATGGGCTTGCTTCTCCAGGTGCCGAGCAGCAAACCCACCGACTTATCCCGGTTGATTTTCGCTCCCGTCACCGCTTCGTAGTCTTTCAGCGTCTCGCCGACAAGCTCGATGTGCTCGTGGCTAGACGCTATGACGGTGACGTCGTCCGCGTATGCCGACACGCTCGTCCCGCACCCCATTTCTCGCGGGATGCCCCTCAGCGTCGCCAGCTTCCGCAGTAGTGGCTCGAGAGTCAATACGTACAGGAGCGGCGACAGGGGGCATCCCTGACGAACCGAACGTGCAATGTCGAAGGGTCCCGATAGACGTCCATTGACGCGAACAACCGAACGGATGCCTGTGTACAAGGCAGCCATCCAGCCGCGGAAAACGGGACCGAAGCCGGCCGCTTCGAGGACGGCCTCCAAGTATCGATGGTCTACCCTATCGAAAGCTTTGGATTGATCCAAATTGATCAGGGCCCCACCCATGCCAGGTTCCTTAACTACCTTCTCTATGATGTAGCGCATCAGATGGAGGTTGTCATGGATGCTCCAACACCTTCATACCTCAGAGCACGCATCCTTGCCCTGACAGCACACCCTTCGTGTTTAGCATTGAAGTGTTGGCCGAGGGCCAACCTCGCCGCTAAAACGTCGGATGCGATGCCACTTCGCAATGCCTCTTCTAACTTTATCACTAGCTCCCCCTCTACTCTGTTCCTCTCTACAGCTAGTGCCCTGCTATATCTTATTGCTTCCGCCCTTACTGCTCTCTTGAGGGCAAACCACCATTTGTTGTTGACGATGGCTCCCGTCAAAGCCCTCTTTACTAACGTGCTAATCCGGTCTCTGAAAACCTGTCTCGACGGGAAAGACGCGTTTAGTTTCCAGTAACCGGGACCCTGCCTATGTGCCTTATCTAAGTCTAGCGTACACGTCACAAGTTTGTGATCCGTGTAGCTGACTATGTGGAACTGTGGACATCCTAAACTATCTCTATCTCTTGTCCTACACACTATCCTATCTAGATACGATCTCGACGACCCAATGCGGTTGCTCCAAGTCCACGTTGGTACATTTGGGTGGTCGAGTCGGTACCTGTCAGACAACTGGAAGCGTCTGATCAGGTCTATGAGGCCTTTGCAGCCCCTTCTAGTTTTGTCACTCCCCACGTAGTCTAGATGCGTGTCCAAGGTAGCATTCCAATCCCCCACTAAAAGTAAGGGACGAGACGTTCCCAGGAATACTTCTAGACGTCGAAAGAAGTCTGACCGACCTGTTAAAGGAGGCACATAAACTGCCAGCAACCGAAAAGCTCCTCCATCGCTGCCGTCCACATCTAGGACAATCAGTCTACCCTCCGGGTCCGTAAATATCGTCTTTACTTGGAGATCCAGACTCTTGCGAAAAAGAACCGCCGTGCCACTACCGCCCATCCTCGGCAGACAGGGAGAAAAATAAATGTTAAACTGTCCGCCAAACATGGACTTTAGGGCCCGCGGTTCATGGAGTCTGGTCTCACTAATGGCTATGATATCCAAATTGTGTGACTTGATGTCATTTAAGAGGTACCCTTGTTTCCAAGGGGACCCTAAGCCACGCACATTCACACAACCGATCTTCACCATGATTCTATTTATACGTGTGCTTTAAAGCACAAAACAAAAGAACAGGGGGTTACTTACCGTTAGAAAGTTTTGTTTCCTCCTTGGATTTTTCACCAAGGAGGCTATTGTACAATTTCTTGCACAAATATTTCTGGAATCCCCCTACCGAGTTGGGGTAGAGGGATTTTATTGTGTTGTGTAATGCTGGTGTTACATGAATAATTTTAATGTGTTTTGGCGGCGTTGTACGTGGGTGGTTGTTGGTTTTGATATCGTTATTTGTGATGTTTGTTTTAGAGTTGATGTAATTCATCAACTCTGTGTTTGTACTGTCTATTGCTGTTAGCATTGTTTTTTTTTATATTACTATTGGTGTTAGTAGTATTTTCGGGAGATGTGAATCTCCCTGCTTTGTTTGTGTTTGCATTTTGTTTTGTTTTCTTCTTACTGCGCTTCCTCTTTCCTTTCGTAGCTATTTTCCACTCCTCCCCACTCTCTTCATCGGATGATGGGAGATCTGAGGAGTCAGAAAGAGGTAACGGCAAATTTTGTGCGTCTGTGTGTGTTTCTGTGAATGTTTGTGTTGCTGTTTTTATTGATGTTGGCTGCTTGTTATTTATGTGTGGTGTATGTGATATGGGGGAGGGAGAGGCAGTCTTGGAATTTTCTTTTTTTTCTTCTGTTTTTGCAGTTTCTGTTGTCTTTTCTGTTGTGGTTATTGCTGATATTTCTGTTGTTGTTTTTTGTGTTGCTTCTGTTGTTGTTGTTGTTGTTGTTGTTGTTGTTGTTGTTTTTGTTTAGCGGCCAGAGGGCAGTCCTTTTTCAGATGTGCTTCGCTGTTGCATAGGTAACAGCGAGGTCGCCTGCCCTCTACCACCACATACAGCTTGTGGTCCTCTGCCAATCTAATGTTTGGAGGAATTTTCTGTGAAGCCTCCTCCGTGATGTGGAGAAGGATTTCCAGATTTTTCCCTCCCCAGTTCTTTTCCTCTCCGACCGTAATCTCCAAAATATTTGCCTCCTCCATTTCCAGGCACACGGCCGATATCAGCCATTGGGTGTCCACCTCCGATGGCACATTTTTTATCATAACTTTGGTCACTCTCTGTCCTAGATAACTCGGTATCATTACCAAGTCATCTGTGCGGAGAGAGAGTGTCGAAAATTGTTTAGCTAAATTTGCATCCAGAAATCTCACTTGCACCGTTCCAAGTTTCCTTCCCCAGGTGACATGATTCTGATAAGGCCAAATTTTTCTAAGACAAACTTCAATTTTATCTGTGCTAACATTTTCTACACGTCTGGTTTTTGTGTTTACCAGTTTATAAATGATGCACTTTTTGTTTTTCATTTCTATAATATCTTTTGGTATGTTTATTCTGACATCATCTCCTTCTTTCGTAAGAAGGGATTTTGTGTCTTTTATTTGTTTTTGTGTGAATGTCACTATTGTTCTTTTTTCCTTTAGAGCATTTGCGAAATTTGTTTTTGTTGTGCTGGCGGACATGTTCTTCTGGATATTTTTGTTTATGTTGGTGTATGTACTGCCTGGTTCAAAGGTGGTGGTAGTGGCAGCAGAGTTTGTTGAACAGGTGATGGTGTCATTGCTGACGGCCGATAACTTTACTTCCTTGTTGTTGCTGTTGTTGTTGTTGTTGTCGTTGTTGTTGTTGTTGTTGTTGTTGTTGTCGTTGGTGGTGGTGATGATGGCGTCAGCAGCAATGGTGCTTACGTCAGAGACATTTGTGACGGTTTTTACGCATGGTTTTGTAACCTTGGTTACAGTTTTGTTTTTGTTGTTGGTGTTGGTGGTGGTGGTGGTGGTGGTGGTGAGAGGGCTGTTAGTAGCTGTACTCACAGACTTTGTGACGTTTACAGCAACTGCGTTCCTTTCACTGCATGAGCACGCGCTATTCTGTTCTTTTTTCTCTTCTGGCATCTGAAGCCTCGGGAAATGCTTGTCAAAAGAACAAGACAAGCGTTCCAAAATTATGTTTCTCGACATTTTTCAAATGTCAAGAAGGAAATTTTTGTATTTTGCTAGGGCCGAAACTGCCCATGGGGGTCAATTCCTGCCCTTGAAAATACACACAAATGAAGCCTAGGTGCTTCGCAACAAAATTATTTAAAAATTTCAACAAAATGTGGACAGTAAAAGGTCAAATAAACGTTTACCTTCGCAGCCGATGTGACAGCACGTCCGTGAGAAGAGATAGATAGATAGATAGATAGATAGGTTTCTTTATTAGCCACACAGGGCTCAACACAGAGGGGACAAAATACAAATGTAGAGTTTTTCTTTTCGAGGGGGTCGAAAACAAAGCAGAAAAAAAACAAAAGTGGGGACAACGATGAAAAAAAAAAAAAAAAAAAAAAAAAAAAAAAAAAACATCGCAAAACGTTTGGGGTATTTACAAAAAATACGAAAAATACAAAAAATTCCCAATAAATGGGGAGGTTATCCGTGGAAAGAAAAACCTACGAAAAGACCACGGTAACCTCGGTCTTTAGCGTCACAGTTTGTTAAATAAAATTTCTCTGTTTACAAAATTTTAAAACGTTTTATAGAATCATGGTCAAGGTGGCTTCGTCATTTATACGTGCCATTCTTGCTACATGTATCCATCTTTTTTCGAAACATTTGCTAGACAACACTTGCCTCTCTACTCTCACCTTCCTTTTCAAGTGATACTTGAAAAAGTTGATGAGAGATTGACCAGAGAGGAAAGTATTTGTCTCTAATCCTTTCAGACGCGTCCACCAGATGCATTCTTTGGCCATAGCCACAAGTACGATAAATACAGCTCTTCCTTCCCGTTTAAAGGAAGGAGGCGTGACGATATTGACGATAGACTCGGTTGATAAACCGACTCGTCCCACACGCGACAGCAGTCGTTCGACATAAGCCCACAGCCCCGAAATGGTTGGACACCGCACGAGTGCGTGCAGAACGGTTTCATCGCTCTGACCGCATCTCGGGCAGGTCGGCCCCACATTTCGCGAGCCGTGTCTATAGAGCTTATCCCGAACGGGTAGCGCCTCTCGGTAACACTGCCAGGCCAGGGATCTCTGGAAGTTGTCCATAGGTCCCGGCCCGAAAGTCGTCCTGAACAGGCGGGTCAGATATTCCTCGTCGACGCCCAGGTTCGCCCCGAGATCGTCGTCGTACCTGCCCTCCACTAATCCCCTATAGAATGACTTCGTTGTGATGCAGCCGCTCAAGGTCGACCCGGGACGGCAAAGTTGTTGCAGAGCAACGCGACACTCACGGTGCCATTCGCCATTCCTCGGCCTCTTTTTGATCCACGACTGCAGCTCGGTCATGGAGACGAGCTGCGGGAAAGCGTGTCGCACAAACGGCGACCACACCTGCTCACCGTCGTCTACGTAGAGCCGGAGATGTCGCAGTCTCAGCGCATGTCTGCGCATCATCAACCACGGCATGCCCAGCCCTCCTTTCAGCGGGTGTTGGCAACAAACGGATCGCCTCACCATCGGAACGCTTCCTTTCCACAAAAAGCGGAAGAGGATGCGCTCCATTTCGGTGATGGCGCGATCGGGACAAGGCACGACGGTCAGGCGGTATTCGATGACGGACGCGATGTACGCGTTCGCCACCTCCGCCCGACCTTTTAGGGACAGCTTCCTCTCGGACCATTGCCGGCAGAGAGTGGCCACCCTACTCGTTATCTCGTCCCAGTTCTTCTCCGTTTGCAGGTCCGGACCGAACCAGACTCCGAGCAACTTGACCGGACCGTCCGTCCAGCGTCCCACTACTGAGGCGCTGCCGGACGGTATGGGCTTGCTTCTCCAGGTGCCGAGCAGCAAACCCACCGACTTATCCCGGTTGATTTTCGCTCCCGTCACCGCTTCGTAGTCTTTCAGCGTCTCGCCGACAAGCTCGATGTGCTCGTGGCTAGACGCTATGACGGTGACGTCGTCCGCGTATGCCGACACGCTCGTCCCGCACCCCAGTTCTCGCGGGATGCCCCTCAGCGTCGCCAGCTTCCGCAGTAGTGGCTCGAGAGTCAATACGTACAGGAGCGGCGACAGGGGGCATCCCTGACGAACCGAACGTGCAATGTCGAAGGGTCCCGATAGACGTCCATTGACGCGAACAACCGAACGGATGCCTGTGTACAAGGCAGCCATCCAGCCGCGGAAAACGGGACCGAAGCCGGCCGCTTCGAGGACGGCCTCCAAGTATCGATGGTCTACCCTATCGAAAGCTTTCGATTGATCCAAATTGATCAGGGCCCCACCCATGCCAGGTTCCTTAACTACCCTCTCTATGATGTAGCGCATCAGATGGAGGTTGTCATGGATGCTCCGGCCCGGCACGGCGCACGTCTGCTCCGTGCCGACCAGTTTCTCGATGACAAACGCCAACCGCTTGGCTAACACCTTGGCCAAAATTTTCATGTCTGCATTGAGCAGAGTGATGGGCCTAAAGTTATCTATGGCGTCCCCCTTGTTTGGATCTTTCTTCAGCAGCGTTACCGCTCCTCGGCTCACAAAACCGGGAATGCTCCCGTTCTGCTGCCAGTTGCAGTACACGACCGCCAAGACTTCTCCAAACAAGTCTGGCATACAGTTGTAAAGCTCGTAGGGCAGACCATCCAAACCCGGAGATTTGTCCGTCGAGCAACCCGCCATCGCGTCCCTCACCTCCTCCGCCGTGATGACCCCTTCGCAGCACTCCGCCTCTCTTGCCGAGAGTCGTGGCAAGCTGTGCAGGTAGGCACTAAAGTCCACCCTGCCTTCTCGCTCGCCACTCCTCCCGAACAGTCGGGCAAAATGCCGCTGAAACGCCTCGCACATCTTGCTCGGCTCGAGCAATTCGCGCCCCTGTTCGTCTACCAGAGACCGGATGGTGGCTCTGTTACCCCGCTGCGCCTCCGCCACCCGGGCCTCTCGTGCGGCTCCAACACCTTCATTCCTCAGAGCACGCATCCTTGCCCTGACAGCACACCCTTCGTGTTTAGCATTGAAGTGTTGGTCGAGGGCCAACCTCGCCGCTAAAACGTCGGATGCGATGCCACTTCGCAATGCCTCTTCTAACTTTATCACTAGCTCCCCCTCTTCTCTGTTCCTCTCTACAGCTAGTGCCCTGCTATACCTTATTGCTTCCGCCCTCACTGCTCTCTTGAGGGCAAACCACCATTTGTTGTTGACGATGGCTCCCGTCAAAGCCCTCTTTACTAACGTGCTAATCCGGTCTCTGAAAACCTGTCTCGACGGGAAAGACGCGTTTAGTTTCCAGTAACCGGGACCCTGCCTATGTGCCTTATCTAAGTCTAGCGTACACGTCACAAGTTTGTGATCCGTGTAGCTGACTATGTGGAACTGTGGACATCCTAAACTATCTCTATCTCTTGTCCTACACACTATCCTATCTAGATACGATCTCGACGACCCAATGCGGTTGCTCCAAGTCCACGTTGGCACATTTGGGTGGTCGAGTCGGTACCTGTCAGACAACTGGAAGCGTCTGAGCAGGTCTATGAGGCCTTTGCATCCCCTTCTACTTTTGTCACTCCCCACGTAGTCTAGATGCGTGTCCAAGGTAGCATTCCAATCCCCCACTAAAAGTAAGGGACGAGACGTTCCCAGGAATACTTCTAGACGTCGAAAGAAGTCTGACCGACCTGTTAAAGGAGGCACATAAACTGCCAGCAACCGAAAAGCGCCTCCATCGCTGCCGTCCACATCTAGGACAACCAGTCTACCCTCCGGGTCCGTAAATATCGTCTTTACTTGGAGATCCAGACTCTTGCGAAAAAGAACCGCCGTGCCACTACCGCCCATCCTCGTCAGACAGGGAGAAAAATAAATGTTAAACTGTCCGCCAAACATGGACTTTAGGGCCCGCGGTTCATGGAGTCTGGTCTCACTAATGGCTATGATATCCAAATTGTGTGACTTGATGTCATTTAAGAGGTACCCTTGTTTCCAAGGGGACCCTAAGCCACGCACATTCACACAACCAATCTTCACCATGATTCTATTTATACGTGTGCTTTAAAGCACAAAACAAAAGAACAGAGTGTTACTTGCCGTTAGAAAGTTTTGTTTCCTCCTTGGATTTTTCACCAAGGAGGCTATTGTACAATTTCTTGCACAAATATTTCTGGAATCCCCCTACCGAGTTGGGGTAGAGGGATTTTATTGTGTTGTGTAATGCTGGTGTTACATGAATAATTTTAATGTGTTTTGGCGGTGTTGTACGTGGGTGGTTGTTGGTTTTGATATAGTTATTTGTGATGTTTGTTTTAGAGTTGATGTAATTCATCAACTCTGTGTTTGTACTGTCTATTGCTGTTAGCATTGTTTTTTTTATATTACTATTGGTGTTAGTAGTATTTTCGGGAGATGTGAATCTCCCTGCTTTGTTTGTGTTTGCATTTTGTTTTGTTTTCTTCTTACTGCGCTTCCTCTTTCCTTTCGTAGCTATTTTCCACTCCTCCCCACTCTCTTCATCGGATGATGGGAGATCTGAGGAGTCAGAAAGAGGTAACGGCAAATTTTGTGCGTCTGTGTGTATTTCTGTGAATGTTTGTGTTGCTGTTTTTATTGATGTTGGCTCCTTGTTATTTATGTGTGGTGTATGTGATATGGGGGAGGGAGAGGCAGTCTTGGAATTTTCTTTTTTTTCTTCTGTTTTTGCAGTTTCTGTTGTCTTTTCTGTTGTGGTTATTGCTGATATTTCTGTTGTTGTTTTTTGCGTTGCTGGTGGTGTTGGTAGTAAGGTTTTTCTGTTGGGGGTATTTGGTAGTTGCTTCTGTTGTTGTTGTTGTTGTTGTTGTTGTTGTTGTTTTTGTTTAGCGGCCAGAGGGCAGTCCTTTTTCAGATGTGCTTCGCTGTTGCATAGGTAACAGCGAGGTCGCCTGCCCTCTACCACCACATACAGCTTGTGGTCCTCTGCCAATCTAATGTTTGGAGGAATTTTCTGTGAAGTCTCCTCCGTGATGTGGAGAAGGATTTCCAGATTTTTCCCTCCCCAGTTCTTTTCCTCTCCGACCGTAATCTCCAAAATATTTGCCTCCTCCATTTCCAGGCACACGGCCGATATCAGCCATTGGGTGTCCACCTCCGATGGCACATTTTTTATCATAACTTTGGTCACTCTCTGTCCTAGATAACTCGGTATCATTACCAATTCATCTGTGCGGAGAGAGAGTGTCGAAAATTGTTTAGCTAAATTTTCATCCAGAAACCTTACTTGCACCGTTCCGAATTTCCTTCCCCAGGTGACATGATTCTGATAAGGCCAAATTTTTCTAAGACAAACTTCAATTTTATCTGTGCTAACATTTTCTACACGTCTGGTTTTTGTGTTTACCAGTTTATAAATGATGCACTTTTTGTTTTTCATTTCTATAATATCTTTTGGGATGTTAATTCTGACATCATCTCCTTCTTTCGTAAGAAGGGATTTTGTGTCTTTTATTTGTTTTTGTGTGAATGTCACTGTTGTTCTTTTTTCCTTTAGAGCATTTGCGAAATTTGTTTTTGTTGTGCTGGCGGACATGTTCTTCTGGATATTTTTGTTTATGTTGGTGTATGTACTGCCTGGTTCAAAGGTGGTGGTAGTGGCAGCAGAGTTTGTTGAACAGGTGATGGTGTCATTGCTGACGGCCGATAACTTTACTTCCTTGTTGTTGCTGTTGTTGTTGTTGTTGTCGTTGTTGCTGTTGTTGTTGTTGTTGTTGTTGTCGTTGGTGGTGATGATGGCGTCAGCAGCAGTGGTGCTTACGTCAGAGACATTTGTGACGGTTTTCACGCATGGTTTTGTAACCTTGGTTACAGTTTTGTTTTTGTTGTTGGTGTTGGTGGTGTTGGTGGTGGTGGTGGTGGTGGTGAGAGGGCTGTTAGTAGCTGTACTCACAGTCTTTGTGACGTTTATAGCAACTGCGTTCCTGTCACTGCATGCGCACGCGCTATTCTGTTCTTTTTTCTCTTCTGGCATCTGAAGCCTCGGGAAATGCTTGTCAAAAGAACAAGACAAGCGTTCCAAAATTATGTTTCTCGACATTTTTCAAATGTCAAGAAGGAAATTTTTGTATTTTGCTAGGGCCGAAACTGCCCCTGGGGGTCAATTCCTGCCCTTGAAAATACACACAAATGAAGCCTAGGTGCTTCGCAACAAAATTATTAAAAAATTCCAACAAAATGTGGACAGTAAAAGGTCAAATAAACGTTTACCTTCGCAGCCGATGTGACAGCACGTCCGTGAGAAGAGATAGATAGATAGATAGATAGATAGATAGATAGATAGATAGATAGATAGGTTTCTTTATTAGCCACACAGGGCTCAACACAGAGGGGACAAAATACAAATGTAGAGTTTTTCTTTTCGAGGGGGTCGAAAACAAAGCAGAAAAAAAAAACAAAAGTGGGGACAACGATGAAAAAAAAAAAAAAAAAAAAAAAAAAACATCGCAAAACGTTTGGGGTATTTACAAAAAATACGAAAAATACAAAAAATTCCCAATAAATGGGGAGGTTATCCGTGGAAAGAAAAACCTACGAAAAGACCACGGTAACCTCGGTCTTTAGCGTCACAGTTTGTTAAATAAAATTTCTCTGTTTACAAAATTTTAAAACGTTTTATAGAATCATGGTCAAGGTGGCTTCGTCATTTATACGTGCCATTCTTGCTACATGTATCCATCTTTTTTCGAAACATTTGCTAGACAACACTTGCCTCTCTACTCTCACCTTCCTTTTCAAGTGATACTTGAAAAAGTTGATGAGAGATTGACCAGAGAGGAAAGTATTTGTCTCTAATCCTTTCAGACGCGTCCACCAGATGCATTCTTTGGCCATAGCCACAAGTACGATAAATACAGCTCTTCCTTCCCGTTTAAAGGAAGGAGGCGTGACGATATTGACGATAGACTCGGTTGATAAACCGACTCGTCCCACACGCGACAGCAGTCGTTCGACATAAGCCCACAGCTCCGAAATGGTTGGACACTGCACGAGTGCGTGCAGAACGGTTTCATCGCTCTGACCGCATCTCGGGCAGGTCGGCCCCACATTTCGCGAGCCGTGTCTATAGAGCTTATCCCGAACGGGTAGCGCCTCTCGGTAACACTGCCAGGCCAGGGATCTCTGGAAGTTGTCCATAGGTCCCGGCCCGAAAGTCGTCCTGAACAGGCGGGTCAGGTATTCCTCGTCGACGCCCAGGTTCGCCCCGAGATCGTCGTCGTACCTGCCCTCCACTAATCCCCTATAGAATGACTTCGTTGTGATGCAGCCGCTCAAGGTCGACCCGGGACGGCAAAGTTGTTGCAGAGCAACGCGACACTCACGGTGCCATTCGCCATTCCTCGGCCTCTTTTTGATCCACGACTGCAGCTCGGTCATGGAGACGAGCTGCGGGAAAGCGCGTCGCACAAACAGCGACCACACCTGCTCACCGTCGTCTACGTAGAGCCGGAGATGTCGCAGTCTCAGCGCATGTCTGCGCATCATCAACCACGGCATGCCCAGCCCTCCTTTCAGCGGGTGTTGGCAACAAACGGATCGCCTCACCATCGGAACGCTTCCTTTCCACAAAAAGCGGAAGAGGATGCGCTCCATTTCGGTGATGGCGCGATCGGGACAAGGCACGACGGTCAGGCGGTATTCGATGACGGACGCGATGTACGCGTTCGCCACCTCCGCCCGACCTTTTAGGGACAGCTTCCTCTCGGACCATTGCCGGCAGAGAGTGGCCACCCTACTCGTTATCTCGTCCCAGTTCTTCTCCGTTTGCAGGTCCGGACCGAACCAGACTCCGAGCAACTTGACCGGACCGTCCGTCCAGCGTCCCACTACTGAGGCGCTGCCGGACGGTATGGGCTTGCTTCTCCAGGTGCCGAGCAGCAAACCCACCGACTTATCCCGGTTGATTTTCGCTCCCGTCACCGCTTCGTAGTCTTTCAGCGTCTCGCCGACAAGCTCGATGTGCTCGTGGCTAGACGCTATGACGGTGACGTCGTCCGCGTATGCCGACACGCTCGTCCCGCACCCCAGTTCTCGCGGGATGCCCCTCAGCGTCGCCAGCTTCCGCAGTAGTGGCTCGAGAGTCAATACGTACAGGAGCGGCGACAGGGGGCATCCCTGACGAACCGAACGTGCAATGTCGAAGGGTCCCGATAGACGTCCATTGACGCGAACAACCGAACGGATGCCTGTGTACAAGGCAGCCATCCAGCCGCGGAAAACGGGACCGAAGCCGGCCGCTTCGAGGACGGCCTCCAAGTATCGATGGTCTACCCTATCGAAAGCTTTGGATTGATCCAAATTGATCAGGGCCCCACCCATGCCAGGTTCCTTAACTACCCTCTCTATGATGTAGCGCATCAGATGGAGGTTGTCATGGATGCTCCGGCCCGGCACGGCGCACGTCTGCTCCGTGCCGACCAGTTTCTCGATGACAAGCGCCAACCGCTTGGCTAACACCTTGGCCAAAATTTTCATGTCTGCATTGAGCAGAGTGATGGGCCTAAAGTTATCTATGGCGTCCCCCTTGTTTGGATCTTTCTTCAGCAGCGTTACCGCTCCTCGGCTCACAAAACCGGGAATGCTCCCGTTCTGCTGCCAGTTGCAGTACACGACCGCCAAGACTTCTCCAAACAAGTCTGGCATACAGTTGTAAAGCTCGTAGGGCAGACCATCCAAACCCGGAGATTTGTCCGTCGAGCAACCCGCCATCGCGTCCCTCACCTCCTCCGCCGTGATGACCCCTTCGCAGCACTCCGCCTCTCTTGCCGAGAGTCGTGGCAAGCTGTGCAGGTAGGCACTAAAATCCACCCTGCCTTCTCGCTCGCCACTCCTCCCGAACAGTCGGGCAAAATGCCGCTGAAACGCATCGCACATCTTGCTCGGCTCGAGCAATTCGCGCCCCTGTTCGTCTACCAGAGACCGGATGGTGGCTCTGTTACCCCGCTGCGCCTCCGCCACCCGGGCCTCTCGTGCGGCTCCAACACCTTCATTCCTCAGAGCACGCATCCTTGCCCTGACAGCACATCCTTCGTGTTTAGCATTGAAGTGTTGGTCGAGGGCCAACCTCGCCGCTAAAACGTCGGATGCGATGCCACTTCGCAATGCCTCTTCTAACTTTATCACTAGCTGCCCCTCTTCTCTGTTCCTCTCTACAGCTAGTGCCCTGCTATACCTTATTGCTTCCGCCCTCACTGCTCTCTTGAGGGCAAACCACCATTTGTTGTTGACGATGGCTCCCGTCAAAGCCCTCTTTACTAACGTGCTAATCCGGTCTCTGAAAACCTGTCTCGACGGGAAAGACGCGTTTAGTTTCCAGTAACCGGGACCCTGCCTATGTGCCTTATCTAAGTCTAGCGTACACGTCACAAGTTTGTGATCCGTGTAGCTGACTATGTGGAACTGTGGACATCCTAAACTATCTCTATCTCTTGTCCTACACACTATCCTATCTAGATACGATCTCGACGACCCAATGCGGTTGCTCCAAGTCCACGTTGGCACATTTGGGTGGTCGAGTCGGTACCTGTCAGACAACTGGAAGCGTCTGAGCAGGTCTATGAGGCCTTTGCATCCCCTTCTACTTTTGTCACTCCCCACGTAGTCTAGATGCGTGTCCAAGGTAGCATTCCAATCCCCCACTAAAAGTAAGGGACGAGACGTTCCCAGGAATACTTCTAGACGTCGAAAGAAGTCTGACCGACCTGTTAAAGGAGGCACATAAACTGCCAGCAACCGAAAAGCGCCTCCATCGCTGCCGTCCACATCTAGGACAACCAGTCTACCCTCCGGGTCCGTAAATATCGTCTTTACTTGGAGATCCAGACTCTTGCGAAAAAGAACCGCCGTGCCACTACCGCCCATCCTCGGCAGACAGGGAGAAAAATAAATGTTAAACTGTCCGCCAAACATGGACTTTAGGGCCCGCGGTTCATGGAGTCTGGTCTCACTAATGGCTATGATATCCAAATTGTGTGACTTGATGTCATTTAAGAGGTACCCTTGTTTCCAAGGGGACCCTAAGCCACGCACATTCACACAACCAATCTTCACCATGATTCTATTTATACGTGTGCTTTAAAGCACAAAACAAAAGAACAGAGTGTTACTTGCCGTTAGAAAGTTTTGTTTCCTCCTTGGATTTTTCACCAAGGAGGCTATTGTACAATTTCTTGCACAAATATTTCTGGAATCCCCCTACCGAGTTGGGGTAGAGGGATTTTATTGTGTTGTGTAATGCTGGTGTTACATGAATAATTTTAATGTGTTTTGGCGGTGTTGTACGTGGGTGGTTGTTGGTTTTGATATCGTTATTTGTGATGTTTGTTTTAGAGTTGATGTAATTCATCAACTCTGTGTTTGTACTGTCTATTGCTGTTAGCATTGTTTTTTTTATATTACTATTGGTGTTAGTAGTATTTTCGGGAGATGTGAATCTCCCTGCTTTGTTTGTGTTTGCATTTTGTTTTGTTTTCTTCTTACTGCGCTTCCTCTTTCCTTTCGTAGCTATTTTCCACTCCTCCCCACTCTCTTCATCGGATGATGGGAGATCTGAGGAGTCAGAAAGAGGTAACGGCAAATTTTGTGCGTCTGTGTGTGTTTCTGTGAATGTTTGTGTTGCTGTTTTTATTGATGTTGGCTGATTGTTATTTGTGTGTGGTGTATGTGATATTTGGGAGGGAGAGGCAGTCTTGGAATTTTCTTTTTTTTCTTCTGTTTTTGCAGTTTCTGTTGTCTTTTCTGTTGTGGTTATTGCTGATATTTCTGTTGTTGTTTTTTGCGTTGCTGGTGGTGTTGGTAGTAAGGTTTTTCTGTTGGGGGTATTTGGTAGTTGCTTCTGTTGTTGTTGTTGTTGTTGTTGTTGTTGTTGTTGTTGTTGTTTTTGTTTAGCGGCCAGAGGGCAGTCCTTTTTCAGATGTGCTTCGCTGTTGCATAGGTAACAGCGAGGTCGCCTGCCCTCTACCACCACATACAGCTTGTGGTCCTCTGCCAATCTAATGTTTGGAGGAATTTTCTGTGAAGCCTCCTCCGTGATGTGGAGAAGGATTTCCAGATTTTTCCCTCCCCAGTTCTTTTCCTCTCCGACCGTAATCTCCAAAATATTTGCCTCCTCCATTTCCAGGCACACGGCCGATATCAGCCATTGGGTGTCCACCTCCGATGGCACATTTTTTATCATAACTTTGGTCACTCTCTGTCCTAGATAACTCGGTATCATTACCAAGTCATCTGTGCGGAGAGAGAGTGTCGAAAATTGTTTAGCTAAATTTTCATCCAGAAACCTTACTTGCACCGTTCCAAATTTCCTTCCCCAGGTGACATGATTCTGATAAGGCCAAATTTTTCTAAGACAAACTTCAATTTTATCTGTGCTAACATTTTCTACACGTCTGGTTTTTGTGTTTACCAGTTTATAAATGATGCACTTTTTGTTTTTCATTTCTATAATATCTTTTGGGATGTTAATTCTGACATCATCTCCTTCTTTCGTAAGAAGGGATTTTGTGTCTTTTATTTGTTTTTGTGTGAATGTCACTGTTGTTCTTTTTTCCTTTAGAGCATTTGCGAAATTTGTTTTTGTTGTGCTGGCGGACATGTTCTTCTGGATATTTTTGTTTATGTTGGTGTATGTACTGCCTGGTTCAAAGGTGGTGGTAGTGGCAGCAGAGTTTGTTGAACAGGTGATGGTGTCATTGCTGACGGCCGATAACTTTACTTCCTTGTTGTTGCTGTTGTTGTTGTTGTTGTCGTTGTTGCTGTTGTTGTTGTTGTTGTTGTTGTTGTCGTTGGTGGTGGTGATGATGGCGTCAGCAGCAGTGGTGCTTACGTCAGAGACATTTGTGACGGTTTTCACGCATGGTTTTGTAACCTTGGTTACAGTTTTGTTTTTGTTGTTGGTGTTGGTGGTGGTGGTGGTGGTGGTGGTGGTGAGAGGGCTGTTAGTAGCTGTACTCACAGTCTTTGTGACGTTTATAGCAACTGCGTTCGTGTCACTGCATGAGCACGCGCTATTCTGTTCTTTTTTCTCTTCTGGCATCTGAAGCCTCGGGAAATGCTTGTCAAAAGAACAAGACAAGCGTTCCAAAATTATGTTTCTCGACATTTTTCAAATGTCAAGAAGGAAATTTTTGTATTTTGCTAGGGCCGAAACTGCCCCTGGGGGTCAATTCCTGCCCTTGAAAATACACACAAATGAAGCCTAGGTGCTTCGCAACAAAATTATTAAAAAATTCCAACAAAATGTGGACAGTAAAAGGTCAAATAAACGTTTACCTTCGCAGCCGATGTGACAGCACGTCCGTGAGAAGAGATAGATAGATAGATAGATAGGTTTCTTTATTAGCCACACAGGGCTCAACACAGAGGGGACAAAATACAAATGTAGAGTTTTTCTTTTCGAGGGGGTCGAAAACAAAGCAGAAAAAAAACAAAAGTGGGGACAACGATGAAAAAAAAAAAAAAAAAAAAAAAACATCGCAAAACGTTTGGGGTATTTACAAAAAATACGAAATAATACAAAAAATTCCCAATAAATGGGGAGGTTATCCGTGGAAAGAAAAACCTACGAAAAGACCACGGTAACCTCGGTCTTTAGCGTCACAGTTTGTTAAATAAAATTTCTCTGTTTACCAAATTTTAAAACGTTTTATAGAATCATGGTCAAGGTGGCTTCGTCATTTATACGTGCCATTCTTGCTACATGTATCCATCTTTTTTCGAAACATTTGCTAGACAACACTTGCCTCTCTACTCTCACCTTCCTTTTCAAGTGATACTTGAAAAAGTTGATGAGAGATTGACCAGAGAGGAAAGTATTTGTCTCTAATCCTTTCAGACGCGTCCACCAGATGCATTCTTTGGCCATAGCCACAAGTACGATAAATACAGCTCTTCCTTCCCGTTTAAAGGAAGGAGGCGTGACGATATTGACGATAGACTCGGTTGATAAACCGACTCGTCCCACACGCGACAGCAGTCGTTCGACATAAGCCCACAGCTCCGAAATGGTTGGACACTGCACGAGTGCGTGCAGAACGGTTTCATCGCTCTGACCGCATCTCGGGCAGGTCGGCCCCACATTTCGCGAGCCGTGTCTATAGAGCTTATCCCGAACGGGTAGCGCCTCTCGGTAACACTGCCAGGCCAGGGATCTCTGGAAGTTGTCCATAGGTCCCGGCCCGAAAGTCGTCCTGAACAGGCGGGTCAGGTATTCCTCGTCGACGCCCAGGTTCGCCCCGAGATCGTCGTCGTACCTGCCCTCCACTAATCCCCTATAGAATGACTTCGTTGTGATGCAGCCACTCAAGGTCGACCCGGGACGGCAAAGTTGTTGCAGAGCAACGCGACACTCACGGTGCCATTCGCCATTCCTCGGCCTCTTTTTGATCCACGACTGCAGCTCGGTCATGGAGACGAGCTGCGGGAAAGCGCGTCGCACAAACGGCGACCACACCTGCTCACCGTCGTCTACGTAGAGCCGGAGATGTCGCAGTCTCAGCGCATGTCTGCGCATCATCAACCACGGCATGCCCAGCCCTCCTTTCAGCGGGTGTTGGCAACAAACGGATCGCCTCACCATCGGAACGCTTCCTTTCCACAAAAAGCGGAAGAGGATGCGCTCCATTTCGGTGATGGCGCGATCGGGACAAGGCACGACGGTCAGGCGGTATTCGATGACGGACGCGATGTACGCGTTCGCCACCTCCGCCCGACCTTTTAGGGACAGCTTCCTCTCGGACCATTGCCGGCAGAGAGTGGCCACCCTACTCGTTATCTCGTCCCAGTTCTTCTCCGTTTGCAGGTCCGGACCGAACCAGACTCCGAGCAACTTGACCGGACCGTCCGTCCAGCGTCCCACTACTGAGGCGCTGCCGGACGGTATGGGCTTGCTTCTCCAGGTGCCGAGCAGCAAACCCACCGACTTATCCCGGTTGATTTTCGCTCCCGTCACCGCTTCGTATTCTTTCAGCGTCTCGCCGACAAGCTCGATGTGCTCGTGGCTAGACGCTATGACGGTGACGTCGTCCGCGTATGCCGACACGCTCGTCCCGCACCCCAGTTCTCGCGGGATGCCCCTCAGCGTCGCCAGCTTCCGCAGTAGTGGCTCGAGAGTCAATACGTACAGGAGCGGCGACAGGGGGCATCCCTGACGAACCGAACGTGCAATGTCGAAGGGTCCCGATAGACGTCCATTGACGCGAACAACCGAACGGATGCCTGTGTACAAGGCAGCCATCCAGCCGCGGAAAACGGGACCGAAGCCGGCCGCTTCGAGGACGGCCTCCAAGTATCGATGGTCTACCCTATCGAAAGCTTTCGATTGATCCAAATTGATCAGGGCCCCACCCATGCCAGGTTCCTTAACTACCCTCTCTATGATGTAGCGCATCAGATGGAGGTTGTCATGGATGCTCCGGCCCGGCACGGCGCACGTCTGCTCCGTGCCGACCAGTTTCTCGATGACAAGCGCCAACCGCTTGGCTAACACCTTGGCCAAAATTTTCATGTCTGCATTGAGCAGAGTGATGGGCCTAAAGTTATCTATGGCGTCCCCCTTGTTTGGATCTTTCTTCAGCAGCGTTACCGCTCCTCGGCTCACAAAACCGGGAATGCTCCCGTTCTGCTGCCAGTTGCAGTACACGACCGCCAAGACTTCTCCAAACAAGTCTGGCATACAGTTGTAAAGCTCGTAGGGCAGACCATCCAAACCCGGAGATTTGTCCGTCGAGCAACCCGCCATCGCGTCCCTCACCTCCTCCGCCGTGATGACCCCTTCGCAGCACTCCGCCTCTCTTGCCGAGAGTCGTGGCAAGCTGTGCAGGTAGGCACTAAAATCCACCCTGCCTTCTCGCTCGCCACTCCTCCCGAACAGTCGGGCAAAATGCCGCTGAAACGCCTCGCACATCTTGCTCGGCTCGAGCAATTCGCGCCCCTGTTCGTCTACCAGAGACCGGATGGTGGCTCTGTTACCCCGCTGCGCCTCCGCCACCCGGGCCTCTCGTGCGGCTCCAACACCTTCATTCCTCAGAGCACGCATCCTTGCCCTGACAGCACACCCTTCGTGTTTAGCATTGAAGTGTTGGTCGAGGGCCAACCTCGCCGCTAAAACGTCGGATGCGATGCCACTTCGCAATGCCTCTTCTAACTTTATCACTAGCTCCCCCTCTTCTCTGTTCCTCTCTACAGCTAGTGCCCTGCTATACCTTATTGCTTCCGCCCTCACTGCTCTCTTGAGGGCAAACCACCATTTGTTGTTGACGATGGCTCCCGTCAAAGCCCTCTTTACTAACGTGCTAATCCGGTCTCTGAAAACCTGTCTCGACGGGAAAGACGCGTTTAGTTTCCAGTAACCGGGACCCTGCCTATGTGCCTTATCTAAGTCTAGCGTACACGTCACAAGTTTGTGATCCGTGTAGCTGACTATGTGGAACTGTGGACATCCTAAACTATCTCTATCTCTTGTCCTACACACTATCCTATCTAGATACGATCTCGACGACCCAATGCGGTTGCTCCAAGTCCACGTTGGCACATTTGGGTGGTCGAGTCGGTACCTGTCAGACAACTGGAAGCGTCTGAGCAGGTCTATGAGGCCTTTGCATCCCCTTCTACTTTTGTCACTCCCCACGTAGTCTAGATGCGTGTCCAAGGTAGCATTCCAATCCCCCACTAAAAGTAAGGGACGAGACGTTCCCAGGAATACTTCTAGACGTCGAAAGAAGTCTGACCGACCTGTTAAAGGAGGCACATAAACTGCCAGCAACCGAAAAGCGCCTCCATCGCTGCCGTCCACATCTAGGACAACCAGTCTACCCTCCGGGTCCGTAAATATCGTCTTTACTTGGAGATCCAGACTCTTGCGAAAAAGAACCGCCGTGCCACTACCGCCCATCCTCGGCAGACAGGGAGAAAAATAAATGTTAAACTGTCCGCCAAACATGGACTTTAGGGCCCGCGGTTCATGGAGTCTGGTCTCACTAATGGCTATGATATCCAAATTGTGTGACTTGATGTCATTTAAGAGGTACCCTTGTTTCCAAGGGGACCCTAAGCCACGCACATTCACACAACCAATCTTCACCATGATTCTATTTATACGTGTGCTTTAAAGCACAAAACAAAAGAACAGAGTGTTACTTGCCGTTAGAAAGTTTTGTTTCCTCCTTGGATTTTTCACCAAGGAGGCTATTGTACAATTTCTTGCACAAATATTTCTGGAATCCCCCTACCGAGTTGGGGTAGAGGGATTTTATTGTGTTGTGTAATGCTGGTGTTACATGAATAATTTTAATGTGTTTTGGCGGTGTTGTACGTGGGTGGTTGTTGGTTTTGATATCGTTATTTGTGATGTTTGTTTTAGAGTTGATGTAATTCATCAACTCTGTGTTTGTACTGTCTATTGCTGTTAGCATTGTTTTTTTTATATTACTATTGGTGTTAGTAGTATTTTCGGGAGATGTGAATCTCCCTGCTTTGTTTGTGTTTGCATTTTGTTTTGTTTTCTTCTTACTGCGCTTCCTCTTTCCTTTCGTAGCTATTTTCCACTCCTCCCCACTCTCTTCATCGGATGATGGGAGATCTGAGGAGTCAGAAAGAGGTAACGGCAAATTTTGTGCGTCTGTGTGTGTTTCTGTGAATGTTTGTGTTGCTGTTTTTATTGATGTTGGCTGATTGTTATTTGTGTGTGGTGTATGTGATATGGGGGAGGGAGAGGCAGTCTTGGAATTTTCTTTTTTTTCTTCTGTTTTTGCAGTTTCTGTTGTCTTTTCTGTTGTGGTTATTGCTGATATTTCTGTTGTTGTTTTTTGCGTTGCTGGTGGTGTTGGTAGTAAGGTTTTTCTGTTGGGGGTATTTGGTAGTTGCTTCTGTTGTTGTTGTTGTTGTTGTTGTTGTTGTTGTTGTTGTTGTTGTTGTTGTTGTTTTTGTTTAGCGGCCAGAGGGCAGTCCTTTTTCAGATGTGCTTCGCTGTTGCATAGGTAACAGCGAGGTCGCCTGCCCTCTACCACCACATACAGCTTGTGGTCCTCTGCCAATCTAATGTTTGGAGGAATTTTCTGTGAAGCCTCCTCCGTGATGTGGAGAAGGATTTCCAGATTTTTCCCTCCCCAGTTCTTTTCCTCTCCGACCGTAATCTCCAAAATATTTGCCTCCTCCATTTCCAGGCACACGGCCGATATCAGCCATTGGGTGTCCACCTCCGATGGCACATTTTTTATCATAACTTTGGTCACTCTCTGTCCTAGATAACTCGGTATCATTACCAAGTCATCTGTGCGGAGAGAGAGTGTCGAAAATTGTTTAGCTAAATTTTCATCCATAAACCTTACTTGCACCGTTCCAAATTTCCTTCCCCAGGTGACATGATTCTGATAAGGCCAAATTTTTCTAAGACAAACTTCAATTTTATCTGTGCTAACATTTTCTACACGTCTGGTTTTTGTGTTTACCAGTTTATAAATGATGCACTTTTTGTTTTTCATTTCTATAATATCTTTTGGGATGTTAATTCTGACATCATCTCCTTCTTTCGTAAGAAGGGATTTTGTGTCTTTTATTTGTTTTTGTGTGAATGTTACTGTTGTTCTTTTTTCCTTTAGAGCATTTGCGAAATTTGTTTTTGTTGTGCTGGCGGACATGTTCTTCTGGATATTTTTGTTTATGTTGGTGTATGTACTGCCTGGTTCAAAGGTGGTGGTAGTGGCAGCAGAGTTTGTTGAACAGGTGATGGTGTCATTGCTGACGGCCGATAACTTTACTTCCTTGTTGTTGCTGTTGTTGTTGTTGTTGTCGTTGTTGCTGTTGTTGTTGTTGTTGTTGTTGTTGTCGTTGGTGGTGGTGATGATGGCGTCAGCAGCAGTGGTGCTTACGTCAGAGACATTTGTGACGGTTTTCACGCATGGTTTTGTAACCTTGGTTACAGTTTTGTTTTT
>NC_142931.1:26712594-26715094 GCF_046866305.1 Octopus bimaculoides | reverse complement strand
TATTATTATTATTATTATTATTACAGCTGCTGCTGTTGTTTTTATAAGTCAGGAAGTTTCATATGTTTGTTTGTTTGTTTTTTTATTGTATTTATTAAGAAAAGTTTGAAATTCTTCGAATGCATACAAACTACTCTTGTGTTTCCATATATTTCTGTGCTTCTCTGTGTACATAACTGTATGTATATATATATATATATATATATATATATATATATATATATATGTACTGCTGTGTCTCTAAATGTTTGTATATGTAAGAGTTAAGGTTTCTATGCATGAATCTCGGTTGGTTTAAGATTGGCGGAATCATCATTTCAAATATGTAAACAACACTAGTAGCAGCAGCAACAATAACAAAAACAACAGCATACTCTATTCAGACAGAAATTGCTTCACATAACATTCTTTTACTGGTAATTCTGATTTGCGTGTTTGTGTGCGTGTGTGTATCTGTACGTCTGCTTGTCTGTCATTACATATTTATATATATTTATTTATATTTACTCACATAGATGCATGCCTACGTATAAATACATGCACATGTACATACATACACACACACACACACACACACACACACACACACACACACACACACACACACACACATACACACACAACACTAAATGTAAATACACATTTTAATAAACATGCATGTGCGAGTATGTTTTACTTTTATTGAGGAATATAGTTTTGAATTTAAAACTACTACGATACTTGTGTAAAAAAAATATATAGATACATGAATATATACAAACGTTCATAAACACATTTATAAATACATACATACGTACGCACTAACATATATAAATATATGACGTGTGTGGTATTATGTATGTATTTATATTTATATATGATTAATTCCATAGTTATTATAAGTTATAATTTATCATAGATTTTTAATATATTTGAAAAGGAAAAATATACGTGCCTAATAAGTACACACACACAAAAAAAAACATAAATACATTCAAATATTGCCTTAAGAAATGGATCAACGGATGTACGGAATGAATGCCCCGGCACTGCACCATTATCCCGCCACATTCCCAACGACATATGGTTTGGCACAGTCTTTCCAAAGACAAACGCCGTTTTCTTCCATGTACGGAGCTGCTGGACTGGGAAACAGTGGACTTGGATATTCAGCTCACCAAGCAGCATCCGAATGGGGTTTCCACCATGGTACGTCAAACTTATCCATGAACCTGAACGGAGGACTTAACGGGAGTTGTGCAGCGGCCGCGGCCGCGAACTTTTTATCGTCAAGAGACTCGGTGGTGGCACAGGAGTACTTTACAAATGCCGCCAACTCAGCGTCGCAAGTGGCCGGACCGCTGTCCTCCGTGATGACAGGAAGTATGCTGTCGACGGTGAAGAGCATGACCAACGGTGGTGTCGGTGGCGGAGGAGGCGGTGGTGGTGGAGGTGGAGGCGGTGGAAACGGTGCAAGTGACGGTGGAGGCGGCGGCAGTGGTGGTGCCGGTGGTGGTATTGGCTCAGGTGTCGCTGGACACGTTTCTGGACATAGCATCGTTGGTGGAGGTGCCAATTCTGTACCGTATTGTGATTCCATCAATTCCTCCAGTTACGCCACCCCTTTCTCCGCCATCCACCCCGTTTCATTAGCCATGCAATCAGCCACAACCAACATCACATCAAAAACATCAGGTAAGCAAAATACTATATTGATTTATTAATTATCTATTGATACCCTCTGTTAATTCTGTTCTGGTCGTTCATCATATATGCCCATCAAATTCTCTTACCCTTTTATTCATTTTATCTGGACTATATATTCATTGGTCACCTTTGATGTTTATGGTTGCATGTAGTGATAAATGTCACCCTTCAAAAGATACACCATTATAAGAGATGTTGTCTATGTGACAAGACTAAAAAATGACAAATTATAATGTTACTTTAGTAACAGAAGTTGTAATAAAAAGATTTTAAATAACAATAAGTATTGCCATAATAACTTGTGATGATAAAATTGTAGATGGCAGTAGATGTTTTCATAGAAACTTACAATGACAAAACAATTTTAAATGACAATATATATTGCAATATCTGGATATGGTCGAATGAGTTAATGTCTATCATAGATATTGCAATAGTGACAGATGCTTTAGTAGCAGGTGTAGTAATAGAAATGGTTCTTAGAATTTCAATGGAGAAACACGTTTGTGAGACAATAACACACAATGAGATAATGTCTCTAAATTGCTGCAAATATCACCAATAAAAAATGGTACTGCTTTTAAAGTAAGATTATAGAATTCAGTTGAGGAAAGGATGAAATGTTTCTATGACAACAGGTATAGTGTGCTACAACATACGTTCTTTAAGCTCTTCTGTCGTTTGATTATATTACACCAAATATTAGAAATCCTTATTCTTGACTTCAGTACGATTGAAATCTTGGAGGCGATGTAACCGGCTGCTTCTTCTTCCTTAACTTGTGACCATGAGTCTATTTTGGTAACCGTAATTT
>NC_142931.1:26687594-26707594 GCF_046866305.1 Octopus bimaculoides | reverse complement strand
AAATACCATATGTTGGCCATGAATCATATTTGATACAGTCTGTAATGTCTGTGAGTGTATTCAAAAGAAATTCTGGGAAACAGTCCAGTATTAGAAAGTGTGTTATGATTGTTAAAAGGAAAAGGATCGACTTCAAAGGAATCAAACTTCCATAGAACAAACTCGTTAAATTATTGAAAGGGATTAACATAATTGACGGAATCATGAAGTAAAGCGCAAATAAAGAAAAAAACAAACTTAATGAAAGGCAGAAAAGTCAGAAAAAAATCTAAGATACAAAACTGAACTTAAGAGACATTATATAATTTGTTTTCGCAGCAAGATCTAGCCTCACAATCCTTGCCACTACTTGCACAATCAGCCCCAAACAAATGTTCATATTTGCAGCACATCGGGCCACTACAACATCTTCAAAACACATTCTTTCTCGGTTTGTGGAGACAAATACAAAAAAAAAACATCTGCACTGGTGCAAATCAGGAGTATAAGTTCACTAACCTCAAACAATGTACTGGGATCCACTACACCTGTGATAAGAGAAACAGCAAGTGTCACACCCTGAGCGAGCCCACTTTTCTGGCTCAGTTATAATCACCGCTAGAATCAACAGGCAGACTAAGCTAATAACAGAGCTTCCACTTAGACGTTTGACCTGCAAGAAAGATTCTTCAAATCTCCCCCAAATCAAACCCAACCGCCTTTAAAGATGATAACGTAGTCTAGAGTTGAAAAAAGGTCATGGCTTGAACACATTTGGCCATGGGTCACCTATGTTATTTTTTGTGTAGCCCTAGAACTTACTTGAGATTACCCAGCAACCACAACCACAATGTGTGTACAAAAGCAGAGTGAATATTTAAAGGGTTGCAACATGTATAGACTGTTACACTGCACGGTTGCTGGTAGAGATATGGTGCTCAGGAACAAGGCTATATCTACAACACTAGTAGATGGTAATATATAATTCATCGTGATGAAAGACATTTCAGAACTATGATTAAAATACCTTAACAAAAGATTCGGCAAGCATTCCAGAATATCGATGAGAAATTAAGAAAAGAAAAATAGTTGATTCAGAATAGAAAGGGATTTCATTAAATCCCATTTCGTCCAGCGGAGAACTATTTTGGTATTAAGTTCATGTAAATTCTAAATTAAATCACTGAGACGTCAACTTTGCCTTACATGCGTCCGAAAGACATGCAGTAAGCATGAATTGTACAGTCGTGATGAAGTAGTGGCCTCAGTTAAATCGACTCTCCATCCATTCTAAAGTTTGTGGCCTCAGGTCAATATAAGAAATTTTCTACAATATTATTCTGCTTGTCACGATATTTGCTCGAGTGTTATACATTTATCAACTTTAACAATGGAACGAAGACGAAGCTATAATCAAAACATGCTAAAAAGAGTTATAGATATAGGCATCAAAGAAACGAACAGAGAAACTGAGGAATCACATTGTCTTAAAAATATTATTGATACAACTAAAATTGTAGACAATCACTACTTTATACAGGTAAAAAAAAAATATACCAGCGTGTTACAGAAACCAGCAATACAGGGTATATATTCGGGTGTGTAAAAATTTGAAATGAAAACGAAAAATACTCAAGCAGTTTTACTTTACAAAGCTTTAAAACCACGTAAATGTATATTTAACGATATATTAAGGATTTTCTTTCTCTTATATACTAATCATATTGTTCATTTCGGTCTGATCTGAAGAAGCCATACGAAATCAATATATTGATCAGATGACAAGAAACGCATACCCTAAAGCCAAACAGCTTTTATTTGAGCCCAATTGTAACATTTTCGATAGACAAATTTTATCAGCTCATCATTTTGCTCTTCAAAAGGTCTGTATTGTAACATCACAGGTTTTCTATGGAGATGGAAATTTCCTAGTACAATAAGCATATTAACTATCTCTTTCTTTTTCGTCGATGTGTGTGCGCTACTTGGTACAAATTTTCCATAATAGAGAAAGAAAAATGGAAAAGATGAGTATGAAAGACATCTTTTTTGTTATATGGCTCTGATTCTACAGATATTCCAACGTTAAAATCCAACATTTCTAAGTCTGAGTGACTGAGATACTAAAATTGCCTTTCGAAAACAGATTAGTGAGCTTTATCTTAGAAATGAAGCAAACTACATTTATTATGGACAGGGAGCAAGATTTCATGTAACAGCACATATATCAGTCACCTGACAGCAGCAATCAGTCGGAAAATCACGTTCTTGGAAGTACCTTCACTTTTAGTTTCGGAGCATTTGTTTATGCAACAGCATGTATGCGTATATCTATGTGAATTGTGCGTGTGCGCTTGTACGTATGTGTGCATGCGTGTGTGTGTGCATGTGTATGCATGTGCGTGTGCGCCTCTGTGTGTACGTGTATGTTTGGGTCCATTTATGCATCAGAAGAACTTACTATACCAACAGAAATTTCATCAGATTTCGTTAATGTATTTTGGTGACTGGTTAAATGTTCGTATATTTCAAGTACATTTTATGCAACATAAGTATTTGAAAGAAAACACACACACTATACATGTATGCATCTATTATCGATCTATCAATCATATATTTGTTTCTCGTAGCACTATTTAATATAATATTTATATGGGCATATATATATATATATATATATATATATATATATATATATATATATATATATATATATATATATGCATACATATAATTTTATTAAAGCTGCAAAGTTATCACAGAACAGTTACTCAGAGTTTCACGTTCCCGTTTCTTCGGACAGCTGTGTTGAATACATACATACATACATACATATGCATGTATATAACATATTTCAACCCAGATTTAGACCAGGCCATGTGTAATTCAATAGCATATAAGAATGTTTGTTGCGCATACAAACATATACATCTACATATACCTTATACACAATATATATATATATATATATATATATATATATATATATATATATATATATATATATATATAAACATACATACATACGCACACACAGATTTATAAATCTATGGCGAGTACTTGTACTTAAAGAGAAGAGTATGGAATTTTAAAATCAAGACCATATAATTGAAATAAGGTATATATAGCATGTATGTACCCGCTTTCCAGCTGTCTCTCATAAAGATGAAATTTATATTAATATAAGACTTATTTGTATTCACTTATATTTCAAATGCAGGCAACGCTTGTCATATATTCGTGCAGGAAAAGCCACTTACAAATGTATATATATATATATATATATATATATATATATATATATATAATTTATTTGTATATATATATATATATATATATATATATATATGCGTTTGTGTGTCTGTATGTGTGTATGTGTGTGTGATATATGATACACACGCACACATATATATACATACATATATATATATATATATATATATATATATATATATATATATATATATATATATATATACACACACATATATATACCAGAGTAACCACATAGATGCAAAACAAGGTGGAAACAATAGTACTCGAATACCAGAGGTTGAGTAATATGCTTTATTAAAAAGCAGCAAAATTACTCAGAGTTTAGAATGGAACAAAAATAAGGTTATAAGCAAACATATACAACTAGTATGCATTAAACTAATTGTATCTGTTTGCTTATAACCTTCTATTTGTTCCATTCTAAACAAAAATGTCCGACGAACGTGAACGTAAAACTCTGAGTAACCGTTCTTTGTGATATTTTTGCTGCTTTTTAATAAATTATATATGTATATTCGATATCTATGCCTATATTTATCTATCTATCAACCTCTCTGTAGTAAAAAGCTTGCTTACCAACCACGTGGTTCTGGATTCACTCCCACTGCGTGGCACCTTGCGCAAGTCTTCTACTATAACCTCGGGCCCACCAAAGCCTTGTGAGTGGATTTGGTAGACGGAAACTGAAAGAAGCCCGTCGTATATATATTTATATGTGTGTGTATGTGTGTGTCTTTGTGTTTATGTTTATCCACCCCCACCCCCACTATCGCTTGACAATCGATATTGGTGTGTTTACGTCCCCGTAACATAACGGTTCGGCCAAAGACACCAATAGAACAATTACTAGGCTTAAAAAGAATAAGTTCTGGAGTCGATTTGTTCGACTAAAAAGCCCTTTAAGTCGGGGCTCCAGCATGATCAGTGTCAAATGACTAAAACAAGTAAACAAATAATAGAATAAAATAATATATATGCATTCATATGTATGCACACACACACATATATATATATATGTATATATATATACATATATACATATATACACATATATAGACATACATATATACACACACACACACACACATATATATATATGTATATATATATATATATATATATATATATATATATATATATATATATATATATGGGAGAATATACAAATAATAACAACAGACGAGGACAGGTGGTGTAAATAACAAAAGTATATATTAGTATGACGCTCGGGAATACGGAAAGTCTTTGACGTTTCGAGCTACGCTCTTCAACAGAAAGAATACGGAGACAAGGAGAAAAACACGGAGAAAAAAAATTGAATAGTGTTCAGTCAACGGTCAATATATATATACATATATAAGTATGTATATGTATATATATATATACATATATAAGTATGTATACGTATATGTATGTATATATATATATATATATATATATATATATATATATATATATATATATATATATATATATATATATATATATATATATACATATATATATATATACATATATACATTTCAAAATATAACCACATGTGGATCGCTGGCGATATTTTCCTGTTTCCCTTTTTCCCTTTTCTCTTGGACTTTCCTCCGTCTCCTGTTTCTGACGCAGAGCCTTGCTCGAAACGTTAAACTACCTTTCTTTCTTTCCCTGAGCGTCTGCTGGTATTTTGCATTACCACGTCCTCACGTTGTTGTTTTTTTCTTGTGTTTGCTCTTGTCTTTTTTTGTGGGGGGGGGGGGATTTACTATGTATATATAATATATATATATATGTATGTATTTATGTGTGTGTGTGTGTGTGTGTGTGTGTGTGTGTGTGTGTGAAAGCGCATGGCTTAGTAGTCATGGCTTAGTGGTCATGGCTTAGTGGTCATGGCTTAGTGGTCAAGTAGTGAGTTCGATTCCTGGACCGGGCTGTATGTTGTGTTCTTGAGCAAGACACTTTATTTCACGTTATTCCAGTTCACTCAGCTGTAGAAATGAGTTGCGACGTCGCTGATGCCAAGCTGTATCGACCTTTACCTTTCCGTCGGTGGCGTGCTCGGATTTGTGCCTGGGAGGGCAACTTTCTCGGTGCAATCCTGTGGTCATTTATGCCGAAGAGGGTCATGAAGGGGATCCTATAACTATGTATATATATATATATATATATATATATATTATCATTATTAATAAATCTGAGGGTAGCAAAAAAAAAAAATTTAAAAATTCTATTTGCCACCAGTGGTCTAGCAAGAAGAAAAAATTAGTCAGTAGACTATATATATATTCATCTAAAATACAGTGTACATTGAAACACATCAGAGATGTCCATAATAGGACATCTAACCTGTTAGAAGGAACAGTCAAAACTCCACACCCTAATTTGTGGTGTAGAGTTTTGACTGCTCTTTCTAGCAGGTTAGATGCCCTATTGTGGACATCTCTGATGTGTTTAAATGTACACTGTATTTTAAATGAATATATATATATATATATATATATATATATATATACACACACACACACACACACACACATATACATATATATATATATATACATATATACATATATGTATACATACACACATACACACGCACACACACACACATATATATAGTTATAGGATCCCCTTCACGAACCTCTGCGGTCATAAATGAGCAAGAGATTGCACCTAGAAAGTGTCCTTCCCATATATACATATACATATATAAGATTCAATACATATATCACTATATGAACATATTGAGGGATCGAGAAATGGCTAGATACAAGAACATAAGGTTCAGATACCTTAGATATGTACTTATCAAATCCAATTTAAGCCGTAGATCTGACTCAGAGCTGGTTCTGAGTTTGGTCTAGCCATAAAAAAGAGCACAAATATATATATATATATACATACAATGTATATATATACATTTACATCGGTTCAAGATAAGGGATTGTGGATTCTTTAACATATACGGCATGCTTCAGTAAAATATTATTGATGAATTTACACATTACATCAAGACATGTAATCCACCATCTTCAAGTAAAGTTTTAAAGAAGTATGATCAGGTGAGATAATAACTTTATGATGACAAATCCAACCAAAATTTTGTCTACTTATCCATGAATACTTCAATAAAATTCTACCGAAACAGCTGTGACAAATTTCAAACTCCATTTGTATTCTTTTGTATTTATATATACATTGTTCATCGCGGTTATCCACGAGATCATTGGATTTTTTAATTTTTAATTTTATATTTTTTTGTTTTGTTTTTCTTATGTAGTTATTGATCGATTGACGAGTCCAATTCTTGCTCGGAAGTTCCTGCCACAAGTGGGACAAGTGGTTCCGCCTCTTCTTTTCTTCTTGTTCGTCTCAAAATTTGCTAGTCTCTTTTTGATGATGCTTCTCCAACGTTCTCGACCGTGAGCATTTCTCTCCCAGCTGCCGGTGTCCATATTACATTTCTTAAAATTGGCATTCAAAACATCCTTGAATTTTTGCTTTTGCCCTCATCTTCGTTTTCCTTCTTTTAGATGGGAGCAAAGATCTTATATATATATATATATATATATATATATATATATATATATATATATATATATACATACAATGTATATATATACGTTTACATCGGTTCAAGATAAGGGATTGTGGATTCTTTAACCTGTGCAGAGTCTACATTTACTGGTATTGACCGTTGAAAAAACTTTTCGCTTTAAGCAGCAACAGTCCTTTCATACTGAAGCAGTAAATGCATTTCTCGCTTCTTGGCAATTATCATTACATACACATATGCATATATATATATATATATATATATATATATATATAGTGTTTGTGTGTGTGTGTGTGTGTGTGTGTGTGTGTGTGTGCGTGCGTGTGTGTGTACGTGCTCTCGTGTGTGTGTTTATCTGTATGTGTGTATACCTCATGAACGTGAGAATAAGACGTCTACAAATGCAAAGAGAAGCAAATAGCTAGACATATTTATTAACGATTTATATACATGAGTTTACCTGTCATATATCAGGTGATATTGCTAATATACTCATATATCTCTTTTCACTGTGTTTAACATGAGATAGTTATACTTCAGCAGAATAACTATTGATTTAATTTTTATTTCAGATTTCTTTGTACTTCTACAAATTAATGAAGCTGTACTAATTTTGTAAATATCTTCATTGAATTAAATTTTAATTAAATTTAATTAATTTCTCATCTATATATTTCTAATAAATATATGATATCAGCAACAATTTTCTGTTTGACTGTCAAATAATTGCAGACGTAACACTTCCTCAAATTACTTACGACAGGAAAGCTATATTCCCAATGTCATTCGCCATAAAAATGGTAGTCTATGATAACCAAGCGATAAATGTTCAATAATATTTTAGTTATTTCCCTTTGCGTGACTTAATGTGACACCAACATCGAGTATTATATGTATTGTAAATTATTATTCAGAAAAGGGTTGTATGCTTTATATATTTTTGTGCCTATTTGCAAAAATGGTTTAATTTCGAGTTAAACAAAAATACATTAAGTACACACAAACACACCACACACACACGTACACACCACACATACACACACACACACATGCACATACACACATACACACACACACAAACACACACACACATATACATATATATATATATATATATATATATATATATATATATGCACATACATATGCTTATATGTCCATATGTACATAAGCAAGATCATATGAGAACGGCAGAGGGCCGAGAAAGTGGTGGGGACTATAAAACAGCTTCATAACTTGCCACAAGGGTGACCAATGAAACGACACCACAAGAACAAACAACAAGAATCACAGTGGGGCTTTATATATATATATATATATATATATATATATATATATATATATATATATATATATATATATATATATATATATGTATATATATGAGCATGAGAAGAAAACTAGCATGAAAACTGGGACTAGAAATTATTAATAAGAAAATAAAATTAAAAACAAAAAAACATACAAGAAACAAAAAAGAAATGAAATACTGCAAACACATATCGAGACATTGCTTAAGTAAGACTATATCTAAATTTAATAAGTTTAACCTTATTTTAATTTCTAACGGCGTTTTGATTTCACAGTCTCTGTTGCGTGATAAAACCTTTTGATCTCAGTTTACCAGAGAATAGAGTATCAGATCGTTCAGCAGTATCTGAGGATTAATCTTTACTTAAATACTTGATAGTGATATGTTAAGTTGATATATATTATTTTTCTAATCTATTCAGAGCATATGTATATATACACTATATACACTATATACCACACACTTACTTGCACCCACACATGCACACGCACACACACATATATATGATGTGTGTGTGTGTATCTGTCTGTCAATATATATATATATATATATATATATATATATATACAGACACATACACATACAATCATCCACACACGCGCACACATATATATATAATATATGATATATATATATATATATATATATATATATATATATATATATATATATATATATATATATATATATATATATATATATATATATATATATATATATACACAAACACACAGAGAAAGACACACACACACATACACGCACATATAAATGTGTAAGTATTTGTGTATGTGTGTGAGTGTGTGTGATAGTGGGCATAGAGTGTATTGTCTGTACGTCTCTACCGACATTACGGTTAGAAACTTGAAACTCAGAGTACCCAAGAAAAAGAGTCAGTTTCCAATAAATGAATAAATGAATAAAATTAACTAACGTACATTCAATCTCTGTCTGGTTTGCACGAGTATATCCAGTACCATACGTGTGCGTATATGTATGTTTGTATCTGCTTGAACCAGTGTCTATGAGAGAGAGAGAGAGAGAGAGAGGGAGAGAGAGAGGGAGAGAGAGAGAGAGAGAGAGAGAGAGAAAGAGAGAGAGAGAAAGAGAGAGAGAGAGAGAGAAAGAGAGAGAGAGAAAGAGAGAGAGAGAAAGAGAGAGAGAGAAAGAGAGAGAGAGAGAGTGTGTGTGTACATGCATATACATATAAACTCACAAATAAATATATATACAAGCACACACATGCAAGCGGACACGCATATATACATATACAAATACACATTGATTAAAAAATTTATAGATAATGTTCTGTTATGAAGTAAAGGATTAAAACGAAACAATGCAGAGACCTAAGTAATTTAGATAGATAGATAGATAGATAGATAGATAGATAGATAGATAGATAGATAGATAGATAGATAGATAGATAGATAGATATAAAGTGACGGTGGCATACATTTGATCAACATAGTCGTAAAAATATATTGGTTACCAAACTAGATAGGGTCTTCTGGAACAATATAAAGTTATCTTGTAATTTAGATTGTAAAGTATTTGATAGACACTCATTCGTTTCTATTGTTTAACTAAATATATGCCACTCGCCACTATGGGTTATTTCTCTTACGCTATTTTCGTTTATATTAAGCAGATTACTTTAGCCATATATATGTCTGTTCTACCCATTTTTGTCTGCTGGAGACATGGTATGAGAGCTGCCGTGCTGACGATGCTAAAGGATGCAGAAATACGTGTTACAAGTGGTTTTTGCTGCCAGACATATAGACCATCTTTTCTTTAATAGTACGTTAATTTTGTTGAATACCTGATTCGTGAAATGGTCTCTGCTTCTCACTTGGGGTTGGTCCTAATTCCCCCCAGGCAATTGTTCCACCTTCATTTCTATGACAGCGAAGATGGTTTCAACAAACTTTGTATGGTATTAAAAACACCTTTATACTTTTAGCCACAGAAATGTATTCATAGACACACATATATGTATACACATATACATCTTGTTTATGTATATATATATATATGTATATATATGCATGTGTGTGTATATGCATCATATATACACATATATACAAATATACATATGCATATATATATTGCGTGTATAGCCTATTTCCACTCAGACCCCCCCCCCCACACACACACACACACATATTATTGTGTCCTTTAAGTTGGACTGGTATATGATGGATTATAAAAGACACAACATAAACAACAGACATGAACGTCTGTTGTTTATGTCGTGATACTGGCACATATAAATGTATCATAGACTTCTCTCATTTACGTGCTCTATATTGCACTTGCAAGATACTGATAATGTGAGGTTATTGTAGAAGACATTTGCTTGAGGTATTGCATTACTGGAATGAAACTGACCCACATGCTTACTAAACGAACATCTTAGCCATAGAAACATGCTAAAAATATTTTCTCCAGTATCTATTTCATGTTGTCTCAGAGTTGTTGTATATAGATATGAATATATATAAGTATATACATATGCATTCAACACCTAGTGAGGCAGAAACACGTATCCACAGCTGTCATCTTGTGTCCGGACATTTTTTTTTTTTATTTAGTGGGTTACCAATTGTGGAAAATTCTGTAGATTATCTCCCGTTGTTATCTGGAGTTGATACCAACTGCCACCAAGCCAATGAACTATCTACTCTGGAAGTAGAGATGATTTAGATAAATTAAGAATTTGTCTTGTGAGTTACATAAAATATGTTCAATCATCCTTTATTGTTCAAATACGTGCCACTGGACACTCTGTCATTTCCTGTGGCTCAATGCCTTTTTTCCCTTTGGCATAATGGCTCTCATATAAACCATAAAATCATGTTATTTTTGTATTTCATAACTGACTAAAGTTCAGGATTATCTACCCAGTGTAGCATGGTTCGGAGGCTTTTTTAGTGCCTATGGTTATATGGTTATTTTTGTAATACAATATAAGTTATCTTTTCCAAGTGATAATAATTACAGCTTACAGTAACCATATTCCAAATATTTTTATCGTTAGCAATCTGACTACAATTTTCGTTTACTGTAAACTGTACTTAGCTGACCGATTATATAAGTAGAAATATATCTAAATATAACTATGACACACACAAAAAATAATAAAAGCTTATATTTGATAGAGTGCTTAGAAGTTGTAAGAACAAGTACATTTTTTCGCTTAAAGCACTAGGCATGTATTTATTAACATTAAATAGGATGATGGTCTCTGTAGAGAATATATTAGTTACTTTTGTTTATTTATGCACATAACTTATGCATTATACTTAGACATTTATGTCTAGTGAAGGCTAAGTTAATTAACAATGTGCACTATTATAATCAATGATTAACTATCAGCAATACAATTGGTTGAAAGGTATATTCTGTACTCGACTTGTTTTCAACACAATAACTTAGAAATTTGTGCATATAGCATAGACATAAAGCCACATATTTTCAGGGAAGAAACAGCCGAAGAACTTGGAATCAATTACTTATTAACAGTTACTTATTTAGTCGAAACCGGGAGAATTAAAAATTCCGTGGAATTTGAAGACGGAGTGTGAAGGGATGTAACTAAATACCATAAGGTATTTTGTCCGTCTTTCTACCACTTCTACCAATTCACCGCATAGTATATAATATTAAATTGGGATTTAAAAGAAGTCTTAAATATTACCTTCCATAGTCTATGAACTTTCTTCTTGTACAGTAACAAGCTTCTCTTCTCTTTTTCGATGAATTTATCCCCCTTCCCCCAAAGGGCTATATATAGAACACAGGTTAACGACTGTGAGAGCATTATATCTACACGTATTTTACAGTATAGATTCAAGCATTGTTTGAAGATAAATATTTATGAGTAGAGATGTAAAGTTAAGTTTCTCATTCGAGACCTGAACACATTACCTGCTGCTGAAAACTTACAGAAGCAGGAAAATAATGAATATTCAGAAATTTTAAATGTAGAATTTGAGGAATTTCATGAATGAGACAACTCTATACCAGTTGAGGTGCATCTAATCGAGTTAGTAGTATTGCAGACAATCAGGCGAATTCCATATTTCGCACAATATAACACCGTTCAACTGTATCACTAATATAGAAACTTAAGCCTTGCAGCTCCTGTTCACACAGTTGTCAATAAATGTTAACAGTGAGCTGTTCATAACTGCACAACAGACAAAGAAAGGCTTTGTACTAAAATCTCTTACAGTATTGTCAAAAAATTAATACCGCCATAAGTAGTGCATAGTCAATTCACTGATAATTTTATTCAAAGTTCCAGGAACAGTTGAACAATATTTCAAAGTCAATCGACTTATTACCTTCTCAACATATGGAAAGTTTCCCAGATTTAACTATATTAAGAATGAGCATCTTGGATAAAGTTGATTATATCATTACTCATAACTACAATTAGAGAAATTTCCCAGTAGGATTATCAGGAAGATAAACCGAATAATAAAGCACATTTTTAAGTTCATTATACATTAAAAATATACTCCGAATTTTTCTTTGATTGTATGAGACGTTACTGAATCCCATATATGTTGATATCTTTATTTCCTTAAATTTACTTAAGAGCTTTCTTTATACTGGATACACGGCAGATAGTAAAAGCTATTATATATGGCAGAAGTCATTTTATAACTAGTTTTCAATTTAATAAGGTACGGTATGCCATTTCCCAGCCTGTCACACAAGGCTTAGCTGGCATAATTGAGTTGTTATATCCACAAGCAACAGTAATGGATTATATTTTCTACATATGTGACATATTACACGAATGGCCATAGTAGTTCTGCACCGATTGGTGTGGGTGGATGTGTGTGTGTGTAAGTGAATGATTTGGTAACGACTGAGTATGTTTGTGATGTATCATGTGCTTAATCATACTAGTTACACTTCAGAAGTAAACTACAGCCGATTAGATTTTCTAGATAGCCATACATATAAATAGTATATATATCCTACACCTCGTAAATAATTCTGTCGATTAGCCATGTAATCCAGCATAAAATAACAGGACGATTTAGAAAGAAAGAAAAAAACAGGGGAGGTAATTAATTGCAAGAGTCTTGTATTCGAAGGAGAATGGAATCAATAAAAATGCCTAGTGAAGGCTAAGTTAATTAACTTAGCCTTCACAGACACATGATGATGTTTGAATGTTTTATCCATTGGGTAGGTCCTATGTAATACAACGTAGTGTAGGGATATTCAATATAATATGATTTGGTATAGTAGAATTATAGTAAGGGATAGTGCGTTGTAGGTGATGTACTTCAGTATAATGGTATGATATAACTATATAGTCGTTCTTGATATACTTCAATAGAAGTATACAGTCGTTCTTGAAATTGATTCGTTCGACCAGGTTATTCTTGATCACGGAGACCTCTGTACGAAGATATTTGAGTACTATGACGTATTTTTGTATACCGTTGCCTTCAGTGAACAACGTATCCTTTTCGACGTGGCTGATATATCTTGCAGGTTGTGCGACCGTGCGAAGGCTCCATCGTTTATTCGATGTATGTTAGTTGTTTGGGATGGCATCAGTGTTTTCACGTATGAAAGATACAATAGTTTATGCCTTAAAGTGGGAATTTATTCTATTATCCGTATTTTCTTGTGTCTGTTGTTTGTGCAATTTTCCATCATCTCCCCTTTCACATAATTAAATTTACTACCCATCTGGTGCTTCGTGGGGACACACAGTCAGAACTGATACTGTAATTTCTTACTGTAGTGATTATTTTTATTGAAGTTGCTCCTGCTATATATTTACTGCTAATGCTTGCATTTGGTGTTATGATTTGGTGTTATTTAATGTCGACGATGTTATATCAATCTTATAGCTATTGTATTCGCTAAGGATGCTAAAAAAACAACTGATTTTGTTACATTAGAGTATTAGAGTATTTTTAGGATAGTGTTATTATTGTTGTTGTCATTGACACTATTTATAATTGCTACAATCATACTTGTTGCTGTTAATTCGGTTGTTGCTTAACCCCAGGACAGTTTGGGTCTAAAGAACATATGATCAAAGACTGGACTATATTATCCATTGTGTTGTTTATTTTTAAAGACACCAGGTTGGAATTTGAGAGAGATTTGACCACTGAAGATTTTGACCACTGAAGATTTTGACCACTGAAAATTTTGACCACTGAAGATTTTGACCACTGAAGATTTTGACCACTGAGATTTAACCAGTGAATTGTACAACCACGTATTGGTTCCCCACTTGATTCATTGTTGTTATTGTTGTATTTGCTGTTGTTATCGCAGTATATGTTATAGTTGTTTTAACCCCAAGTCTATTCTGGTGCAGCTGATTTATTATCAAAGTGTTCCAACCACGATATCCGGTCCTCTTTTCCATACATAGTGCATCTAAGGCTACATTATCTGGTATATCCTCCCTCTTCTTTAAGAACGAAGGTTGAGATAAGACGGTTATTTGGTTGTTAATTCTAGCTGACGGAGCAGTGAAATAAGCAACAACACGTATTAACTTTATGCAGTTGCTCTCTCTCTCTCTCTCTATATATATATATATATATATATATATATACATATATATATATATATATATATATGTGTGTGTGTGTGTGTGTGTGTGTGTGTGTGTGTGTGTGTGTGTGTGTGTGTGTGTGTGTGTGTGTGTGTGTGTGTGTGTGTGTGTGTAAAAGAGACCACTAAGTGGACTGCTAATGTGCTAGAAGAAGATCACTTAAAAATTCTTAAATATATATATATATATATATATATATATATATATATATATATATATATATATAGACACCAGTGTAATCACATAAATGCGAAACAAGGTGGAAAAATAGTACTCGAATACCAGAGGTAGAGTAATATGCTTTATTAAAAAGCAGCAAAAATATCACAAAAACTGTTACTCAGAGTTTCACGTTCCCGTTCGTCGGAAGTATATATATATATATATATACATGGAGAGAGAGAGAGAGAGAGAGAGAGAGAGAGAGAGAGAGAGAGAGAGAGAGAGAGAGAGACAGACAGACAGACAGAGATAAATACATACACATACATATATGCGTACGTAAGGGACGCAGCTATTCTTAATTCAGTGCCAAGGAGATATTTTATTGGAGTTACTGTAATCGCCATTATCGTTTAATTCTTTTTGTTATTGTATCAGTGTATGTTTTGTTATTGTTACCGCTACTGCGTCGCCGTCATCGTCACAGTAGTAGTAGTGGTAGTGGTAGTAGCAGCAGCAGCAGCAGAAGCAGCAGCATTAGTAGAAGTAGCAGCAGCAGCAATAGTCGTTGCTGTTGTTTTCTCTCTTTGTTAGGTTTATTGTATCTACCATTGTTGTTTTAATCGCAATCTGTCTCCTATTTGTTTTGTTATTGTTTGGAGTGGCTCTTATGTTTGAGTCATATTGTTGTTTTTATTTCTCCATATTTCTTATCCAATTGTAGTTGTTATTGTTGTCGTCGTTGTTGTTGTTGTTGTTGTTGTTGCTGTTTTGTAATTGTTGTTGTTTTTGCTGTTGTTTTTGTTGTTGTTGTTTAACCCCACGTTAGTTCTGATCAAACAGACATGTGATCAAGCGGTATTCAAGACGTCACCATCCCATCATTTTTGCACTTCAGACACAGCGTATCTAAATCCACATCTCCGTTGTGTCCTTTCGTAACAGAATAGAATGTGGTTTTAGGGAAATTTGGTTGCTATTTCTAGCAAGTCAAGCAACCATGTAGAGGCTTACTCCTGTGGCATTCTTGTATTTGCTGCTGGTGTTCTTGTATTTTCTGTTGTTGTTGTATTAGTTGTTGATATTCTTCTATTTTCTTTACTGTTATTGTATTACCAATAACACATTCTGCTCCTCAGTATAATTGGCACTACTGTTACAACTGTTATATTTAGTGTTCTTTGCTAGTAGATTTATGACCGTTCTTATTATTGTTGTATTTACCATGTCTTTTCTCACAGTTTTTCCTCGAAAGCTTAAAGAACACACAAATATTGACTCAACAGATCATGCAGAGTGAAATTATTAATGTTTAATATACTTGTTGGGAGAAAAAATATACTAATAAATATTGTTTTCTTACAATTTAAACACGACAGCATAGATTTATAGACAAAGGGTAATATGATTCTGTACCGTTCATTATGAGATGCATGTGAAATAGAATACATATAGGCAAAGAAATATGATTCTGTGTCGTTCATGCTTTTCTGAAAAGCATTATAAGATAAATGTAAAATATAATATCTATAGTACCTGGGATAAATTACATTGTGATTACAAACTAATGAGAGTGATTTTACTCTATGACTTTATCTGCTAGAAATAGCAGCGAAAATTAACTCAAGCAACACGATACTATTTTTAACAGTGGAAGGAATCATTATATAATGGGATTTCTGAAAACATGATTAACATGTGGAGAGGTCATATTTGGAGAGTCTTTAACCAGTCTACTGAGAATTTACTTCAAGGTTAAAGAATAACACTCAGAATGTCAGCTATATAGCTCCATATTCAGAATAAAGAAATTTTAAAAACCTATGTTTTTCTGAGAATATTCACATAATATAGACTATATGTTTTAGACTATATATTTATTTATTTATTTATTTATTTATGTGTTTCAGCCAAGTGGCTGCGGTCATGCTGGTGCATGCGAATATATTTTGGATATTACAGTAAAACGCAAAAATATATACGGATGTAATGCATTTTAGAAGTATCTATGAATTTTCGAGGCATATTCAAATAATTGCTTCCACTTGGTAATATATTCAAAAGTATAAATCAACATAAACAATTATATACAGTCACAAAGTTATGATTTAGGTTTACTTATTCTCAACAATATGATATACGATGTTTGTATTTTATATCATTCACATGTCATGTTGTTGTCCCATTCCGTCTCTTTCCATCAAAATAGCTCACTTCCTTTTATCTTTTTTTTTGCTAAAGGCGGAGTTGAAGAAATCACTATTTATAAACACAATATGGAAAACTAAACTTTATCCTCCTTAGAACATTCACTCTGTGCCTTAAATTAAACAATATATAATTACTTCAAACCACACACACACGCGAGCATGCACACACACAAATAAGTAAGATAACTAATCTACTACATAAAAAAGTAGGCAAAGGAAAATGACATAACATGTAAATAATATAAGAACAATGTTTCGTTAAAGATAGAAAGTCAGACATCATTCTGAATTAGAAATTGAAGTATGAAGACCTTTCTCCCCACTACTGAATACTGACTACTGACTGTCGGTCAGAGATTGGACATAACTATATGTTAGAATGATTCTACTCCAAAACGGAAGTCGGTTTCATTCACCTGTTTGAATGAACTCCTTTGGTGAAAAATATTTAAATATTATAAACGATTTCAGCTTTGCATGATGGATATTTATTAGCTTAAATCCTCCAAAATCACTTATCTAAGTCCACAGAAAGCTTTATATTTCACTTAAATTCAGTAACACTGATTTCTGATTTAGGCACAAGGCTAATAATTTGACGGGAGAGCGATAGTCAATAACACTGGCGCCCAACCCAGCTCTTGACTATTACTTTCTTCTATTGACTCTGAAGGATGAATGGTAAAGTTGACCTCGTCAACATTTGAAACAATGAGATGCAACAATACTGAAACTTGAGTCTATAGATGACAATGAAGACAAGCAAGTACATAGAATACTTAAATGTAACTAGACTTAAAACACAACTCGATGCTGCATATCGTAAGATGATTTGCATTGAACAATAAATAATTAATACTAACCACAAATTTACTCAACAAGATCAGTTAAACAAGAACGTAAAATAATCTGAAAGCTGGGGAAATAACATAAATAGCCTATTTACAAAATATGTATTAACGAAAGTAAACGGGTAGACACAGATGCACATACATACACTCACACTAATACACGCGTACACACATGCATATGAGTTTGCTTGAATACAGACAATACCTAGAACTCAATACATGAGCATTTACTTATTGCCGTTTTTAATCCCTTCTTAAAATATTTTTAATCTGCCGATTAAAATACAGAAACATTACATATGCGTATAGATGTACGTGTGCATGAGTGTGTGTGTGTGTGCGTGTGTGTGTTTGTGTGTGTGTGTGTGTGTGTGTGTGTTTATGTGTGTGTGTGTGTGTGTGTGTGTATACACTCACACATAGATACATACACATATATATACATAAATATATACAGATATATATACACACATATATATATAAATACACACACACAAACACACATACACAAATATGTATATATATATATATATATATATATATATATATATATATATCATACACACACACACACACACACACATGCATATATATATGAGGAAAATAGGCAAAAGGTTATGGATGTAAGGAATGCATTTAAATTAATCCTAACAAATATTTACAGGATATTTCATATATTCGGTGATTCGCTGACGGTTGATAAACATTTGACAGTCATCTTTCTGCAAAAAGGTCTGTGCTTAGCGTATGAATGTCCACATGTATCAGTATTCATGTGTATTGACAACATGTTTGGTTATATGGTTTTGAGTAATATTGCCTGATAATTCACACTTGTTTGTATTATATGGATTATAATAGTGTTCACTGAATATTTGAAACAGCTGTAAAGATATTGACCTGCTGTAGATATATGTAACATTTCAAATGAAAGTATTACTCACACTTATATAGTTGTTTAGCTATCTTTCGTCTTTCACTTCTACTTCAACTGTGTTTTACTTCAAGCAAACTCTTATGATTCTGGAGTACTTTACCAAGACTAAGATTTCCCAGTTTAAGAAATCGACCTGGCCGATCACTACCTTAGAGTCACTGGACTCTGTGCTGTCACTAGCATCTTCTCACACACTAATACAAACACGCACGCACGCACGCACGCACACACACACGCACACAAACATACAGAGAGAGAGAGAGTGAGTGAGAGACAGACAGACGAACGGACCGAGAGAAAGGATGGTAGAACAAGCATAGAACTGACAGACGCCAAGGCATTTCTCGGACATATCACAAAATCTATATATAATTACAACATAAAAGTGTATATATATATATATATATATATATATATGCATACACGCCCACACGCAAATACGCGTACACATATATGACATAAAATAGACATAATTATAATATATAGAGAATAATTTGAGGAGCAAACCAAAAGTTCGAAGTCACTTTCGATCCTTTCTCTCTAAACTCATATAAAAATGCACTCTTCAAAATGTATGGTGTAACGTGTTTTTATATATAACTTGATATATAACGAAATGTTGTACATATTATACATTATGTATATATTATATATATTTATATATATATATATACGCACACACACACAGATGGAGAGAGAGAAAGAGACAGGGGACATAGAGTGCTGGATAGATATGGCTATAGTGCATTTCTGTATATCTAAAATATTTAATATAAAATATGTAACTTTGTGGTGGGGGGGGGGGGGTACGTGTTTGTGTGTCTGTGTGTGTGCCTGTGTGTATGTGCATAAACTTATATATATATATATACACATTTTTTAGTCGGTGGACATTTATTTTATTTTATTTTATTTTTATATTTATCTATTTTATATTTGTCCATTAGGTTTTTTGGTAGTTTATGAATTTTTAGTCGTGTATATTTAACTTTTTGATAGGCCGTTCTATTTGTATATTATTCGATTATATTTTTACCTTCTGTGATTTTATGTCTATGTATTATGTTTTATGTGTTTGAAAACCATGGTGATTTTTATATATGATTAAATGTTTGA
>NC_142931.1:26676214-26682094 GCF_046866305.1 Octopus bimaculoides | reverse complement strand
TGTGTGTGTGTGTGTGTGTGTAAAAGAGACCACTAAGTGGACTGCTAATGTGCTAGAAGAAGATCACTTAAAAATTCTTAAATATATATATATATATATATATATATATATATATATATATATATATATATATATATATATATATATAGACACCAGTGTAATCACATAAATGCGAAACAAGGTGGAAAAATAGTACTCGAATACCAGAGGTAGAGTAATATGCTTTATTAAAAAGCAGCAAAAATATCACAAAAACTGTTACTCAGAGTTTCACGTTCCCGTTCGTCGGAAGTATATATATATATATACATGGAGAGAGAGAGAGAGAGAGAGAGAGAGAGAGAGAGAGAGAGAGAGAGAGAGAGAGAGAGAGAGACAGACAGACAGACAGACAGACAGAGATAAATACATACACATACATATATGCGTACGTAAGGGACGCAGCTATTCTTAATTCAGTGCCAAGGAGATATTTTATTGGAGTTACTGTAATCGCCATTATCGTTTAATTCTTTTTGTTATTGTATCAGTGTATGTTTTGTTATTGTTACCGCTACTGCGTCGCCGTCATCGTCACAGTAGTAGTAGTGGTAGTGGTAGTGGTAGTAGCAGCAGCAGCAGCATTAGTAGAAGTAGCAGCAGCAGCAATAGTCGTTGCTGTTGTTTTCTCTCTTTGTTAGGTTTATTGTATCTACCATTGTTGTTTTAATCGCAATCTGTCTCCTATTTGTTTTGTTATTGTTTGGAGTGGCTCTTATGTTTGAGTCATATTGTTGTTTTTATTTCTCCATATTTCTTATCCAATTGTAGTTGTTATTGTTGTCGTCGTTGTTGTTGTTGTTGTTGTTGTTGCTGTTTTGTAATTGTTGTTGTTTTTGCTGTTGTTTTTGTTGTTGTTGTTTAACCCCACGTTAGTTCTGATCAAACAGACATGTTATCAAGCGGTATTCAAGACGTCACCATCCCATCATTTTTGCACTTCAGACACAGCGTATCTAAATCCACATCTCCGTTGTGTCCTTTCGTAACAGAATAGAATGTGGTTTTAGGGAAATTTGGTTGCTATTTCTAGCAAGTCAAGCAACCATGTAGAGGCTTACTCCTGTGGCATTCTTGTATTTGCTGCTGGTGTTCTTGTATTTTCTGTTGTTGTTGTATTAGTTGTTGATATTCTTCTATTTTCTTTACTGTTATTGTATTACCAAAAACACATTCTGCTCCTCAGTATAATTGGCACTACTGTTACAACTGTTATATTTAGTGTTCTTTGCTAGTAGATTTATGACCGTTCTTATTATTGTTGTATTTACCATGTCTTTTCTCACAGTTTTTCCTCGAAAGCTTAAAGAACACACAAATATTGACTCAACAGATCATGCAGAGTGAAATTATTAATGTTTAATATACTTGTTGGGAGAAAAAATATACTAATAAATATTGTTTTCTTACAATTTAAACACGACAGCATAGATTTATAGACAAAGGGTAATATGATTCTGTACCGTTCATTATGAGATGCATGTGAAATAGAATACATATAGGCAAAGAAATATGATTCTGTGTCGTTCATGCTTTTCTGAAAAGCATTATAAGATAAATGTAAAATATAATATCTATAGTACCTGGGATAAATTACATTGTGATTACAAACTAATGAGAGTGATTTTACTCTATGACTTTATCTGCTAGAAATAGCAGCGAAAATTAACTCAAGCAACACGATACTATTTTTAACAGTGGAAGGAATCATTATATAATGGGATTTCTGAAAACATGATTAACATGTGGAGAGGTCATATTTGGAGAGTCTTTAACCAGTCTACTGAGAATTTACTTCAAGGTTAAAGAATAACACTCAGAATGTCAGCTATATAGCTCCATATTCAGAATAAAGAAATTTTAAAAACCTATGTTTTTCTGAGAATATTCACATAATATAGACTATATGTTTTAGACTATATATATGCGAATATATTTTGGATATTACAGTAAAACGCAAAAATATATACGGATGTAATACATTTTAGAAGTATCTGTGAATTTTCGAGGCATATTCAAATAATTGCTTCCACTTGGTAATATATTCAAAAGTATAAATCAACATAAACAATTATATACAGTCACAAAGTTATGATTTAGGTTTACTTATTCTCAACAATATGATATACGATGTTTGTATTTTATATTATTCACATGTCATGTTGTTGTCCCATTCCGTCTCTTTCCATCAAAATAGCTCACTTCCTTTTATCTTCTTTTTTGCTAAAGGCGGAGTTGAAGAAATCACTATTTATAAACACAATATGGAAAACTAAACTTTATCCTCCTTAGAACATTCACTCTGTGCCTTAAATAAAACAATATATAATTACTTCAAACCACACACACACGCGAGCATGCACACACACAAATAAGTAAGATAACTAATCTACTACATAAAAAAGTAGGCAAAGGAAAATGACATAACATGTGAATAATATAAGAACAATGTTTCGTTAAAGATAGAAAGTCAAACATCATTCTGAATTAGAAATTGAAGTATGAAGACGTTTCTCCCCACTACTGAATACTGACTACTGACTGTCGGTCAGAGATTGGACATAACTATATGTTAGAATGATTCTACTCCAAAACGGAAGTCGGTTTCATTCACCTGTTTGAATGAACTCCTTTGGTGAAAAATATTTAAATATTATAAACAATTTCAGCTTTGCATGATGGATATTTATTAGCTTAAATCCTCCAAAATCACTTATCTAAGTCCACAGAAAGCTTTATATTTCACTTAAATTCAGTAACACTGATTTCTGATTTAGGCACAAGGCTAATAATTTGACGGGAGAGCGATAGTCAATAACACTGGCGCCCAACCCAGCTCTTGACTATTACTTTCTTCTATTGACTCTGAAGGATGAATGGTAAAGTTGACCTCGTCAACATTTGAAACAATGAGATGCAACAATACTGAAACGTGAGTCTATAGATGACAATGAAGACAAGCAAGTGCATAGAACTAGACTTAAAACACAACTCGATGCTGCATATCGTAAGATGATTTGCATTGAACAATAAATAATTAAAACTAACCACAAATTTACTCAACAAAATCAGTTAAACAAGAACGTAAAATAATCTGAAAGCTGGGGAAATAACATAAATAGCCTATTTACAAAATATGTATTAACGAAAGTAAACGGGTAGACACAAATGCACATACATACACTCACACTAATACACGCGTACACACATGCATATGAGTTTGCTTGACTACAGACAATACCTAGAACTCAATACATGAGCATTTACTTATTGCCGTTTTTAATCCCTTCTTAAAATATTTTTAATCTGCCGATTAAAATACAGAAACATTACATATGCGTATAGATGTAGGTGTGCATGAGTGTGTGTGTGCGTGTGTGTTTGTGTGTGTGTGTGTGTGTGTGTATGTGTGTGTGTGTGTGTGTGTGTGTGTGTATACACTCACACATAGATACATACACATATATATACATAAATATATACAGATATATATACACACATATATATATAAATACACACACACAAACACACATACACAAATATGTATATATATATATATATATATATATATCATACACACACACACACACTCACACATGCATATATATATGAGGAAAATAGGCAAAAGGTTATGGATGTAAGGAATGCATTTAAATGAATCCTAACAAATATTTACAGGATATTTCATATATTCGGTGATTCGCTGACGGTTGATAAACATTTGACAGTCATCTTTCTGCAAAAAGGTCTGTGCTTAGCGTATGAATGTCCACATGTATCAGTATTCATGTGTATTGACAACATGTTTGGTTATATGGTTTTGAGTAATATTGCCTGATGATTCACACTTGTTTGTATTATATGGATTATAATAGTGTTCACTGAATATTTGAAACAGCTGTAAAGATATTGACCTGCTGTAGATATATGTAACATTTCAAATGAAAGTATTACTCACACTTATATAGTTGTTTAGCTATCTTTCGTCTTTCACTTCTACTTCAACTGTGTTTTACTTCAAGCAAACTCTTATGATTCTGGAGTACTTTACCAAGACTAAGATTTCCCAGTTTAAGAAATCGACCTGGCCGATCACTACCTTAGAGTCACTGGACTCTGCGCTGTCACTAGCATCTTCTCACACACTAATACAAACACGCACGCACGCACGCACGCACACACACACACACACACACACATACAGAGAGAGAGAGAGTGAGTGAGAGACAGACAGACGAACGGACCGAGAGAAAGGATGGTAGAACAAGCATAGAACTGACAGACGCCAAGGCATTTCTCGGACATATCACAAAATCTATATATAATTACAACATAAAAGTGTGTGTATATATATATATATATATATATATATATATATATATATACATGCATACACGCCCACACGCAAATACGCGTACACATATATGACATAAAATAGACATAATTATAATATATAGAGAATAATTTGAGGAGCAAACCAAAAGTTCGAAGTCACTTTCGATCCTTTCTCTCTAAACTCATATAAAAATGCACTCTTCAAAATGTATGGTGTAACGTGTTTTTATATATAACTTGATATATAACGAAATGTTGTACATATTATACATTATGTATATATTATATATATTTATATATATATATATACGCACACACACACAGATGGAGAGAGAGAAAGAGACAGGGGACATAGAGTGCTGGATAGATATGGCTATAGTGCATTTCTGTATATCTAAAATATTTAATATAAAATATGTAACTTTGTGGTGGGGGGGGTACGTGTTTGTGTGTCTGTGTGTGTGTCTGTGTGTGTGTCTGTGTGTATGTGCATAAACTTATATATATATATATACACATTTTTTAGTCGGTGGACATTTATTTTATTTTATTTTATTTTTATATTTATCTATTTTATATTTGTCCATTAGGTTTTTTGGTAGTTTATGAATTTTTAGTCGTGTATATTTAACTTTTTGATAGGCCGTTCTATTTGTATATTATTCGATTATATTTTTACCTTCTGTGATTTTATGTCTATGTATTGTGTTTTATGTGTTTGAAAACCATGGTGATTTTTATATATGATTAAATGTTTGAGGGGTGATGTTGTATGTAAAGTCGTTGGCCCAAATTTAATATTTGTTCTATAACCAATGCTTCTTTATATATATATATATATATATATATATATATATATAACATTTTCACATTTTCATACACTGTATTTAACAATTTCATTTTAATATCAGAGAATGTGTGATAATCAGTATGTAACAATACAAAGTTCATACAAAGCTTTATACTTTAAATATATTTTATCATCAAAGAATGTATATATGCATTTTAATTCTCGAACTGTTTTTTAACATTTTTTATTATTCTCAAAGACTTTTGATAATCTTTTTCTAAAAAAGTGAAACCGGTTAAGTAAATAAATATTTTTAAAAAATAAGTGCATTTTCAAACCTTCTTTCATATATATATATATATATATATATATAGGCCTGTGTACGTGTGAATATAGATATATTATATATATATATATATATATATATATATATATATATATATATATATATATATATATATATATATATATATATATATATATACATACACATATACGATACAATATATAACATGTATGCCACAAATAAAACAAAATATTTATATTTATATATAATTTCCATAATATATATTACAATATTTATAATATACTATATTGCACGGTATATAAAAATATTGTTGATATATTATTTCAGTATAGATATGTGTGATGGGGTGTACGAATAGGCATATATATCATATTGCACGTTATATGTAGCCGTTCCTGTGTGTATAGTA
>NC_142931.1:26668714-26671214 GCF_046866305.1 Octopus bimaculoides | reverse complement strand
CTTATGTATGTATGTATGTATGTATGTATGTATGTATGCATCTTTTAATTTTTTTCTGGTTTAAACCGATGCAGGGCAATATCAAATATCCGTGTTCGATTTTCGTGATTGATGGATTTAGACAATACCATCCTTAGTTGCATTTCATGCTACAATGTGGGTTTATCAGGTATTCCAAATAAAAACTTTTCTAAAATGTTTTGAGTACACCCACCACTCCATCTTGTAGGTTTCTGAAGCTTTAGACAATGTATTGGAGAACAATGGGCTCTGGAAACTTAAATTTTTACAGAATTGTGATTTTACTCTGGTGGGAGAATGTTAGACAATTGTTATCATGTAGTGGCATCCGTTTCCGAGTCTTCTATAGCTTTGAATTCCAAAGTTCGGTGCCATGATCTCCAGTAACTTCTGTATACATATATCACTGCGTATCTTTCACGTTTTCGCTCCAAAGACAGGGCCTCAGTGATTTCGGCCTTTCTGTGGATGGATGGATGGATGGATGGATGGATGGAAGCGGAAGTGGCAGATTCATTATTACGTTGGATAGAATGACTTGTGTCATTTGTTCCGATTCTCTTCACATTGAGTTCATGAGTTCAATTTCCACCGATGCCAAATTTACCGTTAACTTTTTCGAGTGTGACAAGTAAAGTACTTAATTGATGGCGGTGGAATGGTAGGGCTGCTTGCTGTATTTGAGCTTATTGCACTCTGACAGTGATGTCTACGATAACGCTGATGGCTAGCTGCATTGATCTTAAGGTCTTTCTCTTAGACAAAGTTGCGGGAAAGGAGAGGAAGGACTTCACTACATTGGTATTTAGCAATCTTTCGCTAAGGGAGAAGCAAGAACCTTTTGCAGGGTTGCATGGACAAATGAAGATACTTACCTGCTCATAGGCTCAAAATTACACACACATACGTGTGTGAGTATGCGTATCTCTCTCTCTCTCTTTCTCTCTCTCTCTATATATATATATATATATATATATATATATATATACGCACACACATATAAGTGGTAAGAAGTTTTCTCCTAAACCACAGGGTTCCGAGCTCGGGTTGACCAAACCCTTGTGAGGGGATTTCGTAGGTAGAAACTAAAAGAAGCCGTTCTTTATCTATCTAGCTATCTGTCTATCGATATTATATATATGTATCTATATATATATATATATATATATATATATATATATATATATATATATATATGTATGTATGTATGTATGTATATATATTTCGAATCTTATTGGGTTTTCATCGGACGCATCGATAACAATTTAATATATATATATATATATATATATATATATATATATATATATATATATATATAATATGTACACACACACACACACACACTTATTGGATTTATTTACCGTTACGGTTGTACATAGGGTAAATGTGTTTGAAAGTTGTGGTTTCTTTGGTATGCTTGTTCCCAAACAACACTTATTTTAGTGCTGTTTGGTTTGAACGGTACTGCCCAGGTGTCGAAACCATAATGATATTGGTGGGGCAGCTGATGATGGGGGGTATGTTGGATTGTTGGTATGGCTGTTTTTGTATATGTGGAATAGTATTATAACACATCCTTTTGATACACACACACGCACACACACACACACACACACACACACACACATATATATATACATGTATATATATATATGAATGTAAGAATGCACATATATATACGTGTGTGCATGTATTTGTGTTTGTCTCCGCACCAATACTTGACAACCTGTGTTGGTTTGATTATGTCAACCCTGTAACTTAGCGGTTCAGCCAGAGAACCTATAGAATAAGAACCAGGCTTTAAAAATGAATGGAGTCGATTCGCGTGTGCATGTGTGTACGTGTGTGCGTATGTTTGTGCGTGCGTGTGTTTGGTTTATCCTAGAATATTGATGACACGTCTCAATTGGCAATTTCATGAAAAATTAGTCAATTTTACTATTTTATCTTCTTCCCTACATACACGCGCGGGCGCGCACGCTCTCTTGTCTAAATGAGTATATTAAACCCATTACCTACCAGTGATCTCATATGAGATCTCTTAAAAATTACAAATTTCGTAATTATCTGTCAATATTTACACATATCTAACCTTTTTGCTATATCTACTAGGTATATTTCTCTGATATTCAAATGAGGTTTGCTAATTTTTCACCCAATATCTCGCTTATTTCTATTTGAAATATTATTTTGAAATGTTATTTTGATCATTCCAGCGTGTTTCTAAGGCTGTTTTATGCTAGAAATCAAAGTTTCATAAAAAAAATACCAGTTAATAGAATTATGGGAGGTAATGGGTTAAGGAAAGCTAATATTTGGAGCCATAAGATTAACGTTTCAAGACGTTCTTGACTTCAACTTCGGATTGAAAAGATGGCGGTGAGACGTTACTGAGGCGATTCGTAGGAGCTCAAATATTACGTAATACATTATGACGTAACAGATGAAGCCCTTATCGCTAAAAGTAAAGAAAATA
>NC_142931.1:26621214-26653714 GCF_046866305.1 Octopus bimaculoides | reverse complement strand
TATATATATATATATATATATATCAATACACACACACATACATTCATACATACATTCATACATACATACATACATATATATACACGTGGGTGTGTGGTAAGAAGCTCGCTTTCCAACCACATGATCACAAGTTCATTGCCATTGCGTTGCACCTTGGGTATGTGTCTTCTATTATAGCCACAGGCCGAGCAAAACCTTGTGAGTGGATTTGCTGACGGAAGCTGACGAAAGCCCGTTGTGTGTGTCTGTGTGTGTGTGTGCGCGCGCGCGCGTGTATGTGTGTGTTTGTATTTGGTCCCCACCACTGCTTGACATCCGGTGTTGGTTTGTTGTAAGTCCCCGTAAACTAGCGGTTTGGCAAAAGAGCCCGATAGAATAAGTTCCAGACTTTAAAATGTACTGGCTTCGATTGATTTGACTTAAAACTCTTAAAGGCAGTACCCCAGCATGGCCGGTGTCTAATGACTATAAGAGGTAAAAATATAAAGATTAAAAGATATGTTAAAATTGTAAAAATATAAACAAAACTCCTGGAAATTCATAGTTTAATCTATGCAAATTCATGCAACGTCATATTACGCACATGCACAAACATGCGCGCGCCGTCATACACACACACACACACAACGCTCATATTTGCATATGCGTTTCTGTGCGTACTTCTTTACACATACATGCACACATACATGCACACATACATGTATGTATATATATTTTCTTATTCATATTGATGCTTCTATTCATATATCAATTTAGCAATAATGTGCTTACCTTTTTATATTTGAAATATAACGTATGTAAAATATACCCATTTATATACATTCATATATATATATATATATATATAAACACACACACATACATATATATTTATACACACACACACACACATATATATATATAGATATACACACTCACACGCATATAAATATAAACATACAAATACATATATACATACATGCATACATACATACATACATACATACATGCATACATACATACATACATACATACATACATACATACAAGTTCAGGTTTATACTTGTAATTATTGGGGCATTGGGATATGGAACACACTGCCTAAATATCAGTCTTAAAAAATTAGGCTTCTCAAAACCAAAAAGGAGAAATCTGATTAGAAAACTACAGATCCAATCCATCACTAGAACTGTAAAAATCTGTAAAACTTTCCAGAAGTTTATCATTTAAGTATATATGAGCATGTCTAGATATGCAAGTATATGCACGAGAAGACATACATAAAGCAAAACATACATATCTGCACGTATACATACATACATACATACAAAAATACCATGTTATTGATGTCGAAAATCGGTGAAGGAGCCTTGGACCTAGGTTAAAAACCGGTTCTTTCTCCTTTTGCAAGAAATCTTGAAACAAAAACTGAATAATGACATACCTACATGCATACATACATACATACATACATACATACATACAGACAAAAATACCTTGTTGTTGATGTTGAAATTCCGATGAAGGAGTCTTGGATCTACGTTAGAAACCAACTCTTTCTCTATTGGCAAGAAATCTTGAAATAAAACTGAACAATGACATACATACATACATACATACATACATACATACATACATCTACTTAGAAATTTATTGCTATTTAGTATATATCCAAAACTCGGACACAGCTCATCTGTTCTGTGTGGCTATGTCCAATTTTGTATACACTATAAATCGCTATAAGCTACATTAACAGAACACTTGTATTTGTTCTCTGATGAACATCTCAGAAGTAGAAACCAGGTAACCATAAACAATCTACCAGAGTATTTATATTGCCTTTGACTGGTTGTTTAGGTACTGCAATACAAGACTGGACCGCACTAGATACTGAATTATGGCTATTAACCCATAATTTAGAATCCACAAAGATTATAGATTATAGAATGCACAAAGCAGCTCCTCCATGTCCGCCATCTAAAATCTATGCCCGCTATGTACATGAGTTACAGCAATTATATATTATGGAAAATGTATAATAGCTAAGCACGGATTTACAGGATCTCCACTAGGTCGGAGAACATAAATGAAAACGATGAAAGCATCTTTATAGTAGACTTCCAAGTGTGACTAACGAAACATGTTTCCTCCATTTGTTAGCCCTGCAAACTGCAATACTTGCTTAGTATTTAATCCACTGCATGCAAATCTCTGAATTTAAGTCAAGAGGAATGTAACAGGTTTTATAGAAGATACAAGAGACAGTTCGAAATGGTGTGTTCCCATTATAATGAAACTTATTCCAGAATATATAGGAAGGGAATTGAAAACATAAATAATAATTATAAAATAATAATTATAAAATAATGATTATAAAATAATGATTATAAAATACTCGCGTGATGATAAGAATTTCCGATAGCTTACAGATATAGTTCACAGATTTAGGAAAGAATTACACAGAATTAAAATATTTTAGAAGTAAATTATAAGCAAATCGGGCGGATCCCTTAAATCCCTAATTAAGAGGTCGTGATTTTTTAAGAAAATCCTCTGCGCAGATAGTAACTGCAGTGTTGGCAAAGTAAAATCACTTGTAAACTACAAAACTAAGGATGCGGCAATGGGCAGAACATTCATAGAGAATTATTATAATAACACTACAGCAATCTGTATTTAGAAGAAACGGTCTGTAGCATAAGTGAATGATTCGAAGTTCACTAATGCGAGTATAACGAGGTGAGAACAGAAGTCGTCTAAAGACGCAAAAACCGTTGAATACATGTTTCATCGATTTTTTGGTTTGTGACACAGCTCTACTCATTTGGACACAGAGCGCAAGAACACATACCACAATGTATTCTACTCGACGTTCTAACAATGGTTCTCAACCGGGATCAAAATGACCCTTGGAGGTCCGTATAAGATTTTGTTGTTAAACAATTTGTGTGCAATAAACTGGTTATATTTCTACAATACACAACAGATTCGTTTATTCTTTTACCTGTTTCAGTCATGTGACTGTGACAGTGCTAGAGCACCGCATTGAAAGGTTTTAGGCGAACAAATCGACTCGGGGCTTATTTTTAAAGCCTAGAATTTATTATATATACGTCTCCATAACATAGTGATTCGGCAAAAAAGACCGATAGAATAAGTACTAGGCTTACAAAGAATAAGTTCTGGGGTCGATTTGTTCGATTAAAGACGGTGCTATAGTATGACCGCAGTCAGATGACTGAAACAATTAAAAGAATATATATATGTGCGACGAGCTTCTTCCAGTTTCCATCTCCCAAATCCACTCATAAGGTCCTGGTCAGCCGGAGGCTATAAAAGAAGACGCCCAAGCTGCCACGCAGTGGGACTGATCCAAGAACTATGTAGTTGGGAAGCAAGCTTCTTACCACACAGCCACTCTACAATTTCTAATAATATTTAATCTTAAAAATATAATACGTGTTTTTAGACATCCAATGGCTATGGGGATCTCTCCCCTTGAGTAAAATAGGAATTAAAGGGTCCAGTGGGCAAAAAAAGGTTGAAAACCACTGTTCTAGCAAAACTGTCTCGCTGCCTTAAGCCTACCATAAAACAGTACTAATATATATAGATGGTTTCTTACAAAGATTTAATAGGGATGTAGGTTGTAAAGTTGTGGTTAAACCTTAATAAATCTAAACTTCAACACATGTTGGTACTTCGATTAATGTTCTGGTGTGGTCATTCAATTTTTTTTTTTTTTCGTATTAATACCTCCATGACAATATAACCAATATGCGCTTCATTTTGTTTAAGATAGTAGAGCGCGATTTAAGGATAATTTCGTTGCTATTTCTAGCAGGAGAAGGTCAAGTGCCTACATCAGGAATCCCTTATTAGCTGGAATGGTGGTCGTCGTTATTGTTATTTGGCCGAAGATTAGACCTGATTGAGCAGACTTATGATCAAAAGCGTTCTGGTCTTTACCACCCGGTTTTCCTTATATTTGTTTCCAAACGTAGAGTTCTTCCTGTTTTAGGCCAATAGGATGTGAGAGTTGAAATTGATTTGATTGCTATTTCCAGTAGTTCAAACTGACACATAAAAGCTATTTCATTGGCTAAAACTGACACAATTTTATACGAAAGAAGAAACAAAAACAAGCAAGGATACACAATTTTGAATTATTTTTTCTAACATTCATGCTATTAAAGACTGGAAAAATATTAAGACGGGGTCAAACTAAAATACGCTTATTAAATCATCCAGAAATTCCACAGAGAAACCAATGGTTTAGATAGGTATTCTTCTTAAACTCCTGGTACTTCTTCGTAGAGAAGCACGATCAAAGAAATGCAAGAGGAAAAAAACACAGAGACAATGATGTGATGAGCTTTACGCAAAATTACCAAAATGCGGTTTAAGAAAAAAACAAAGACGACCAGGCAGAATCGTTAATGTGTCGGAAAATGTGTAGTTACATCTTTTTTCCGGCATTTTAAGTCTTGATTTCAAATCCTGCCTCGGTCAGTGTTGCCTGTCTTCCTGTCAGAGTCGAGAAAATAATGTACAAGCCGAGTGCTGAGGCTCGAAGATCTCGATTAACCTTCCCTACATCAAAATTATTAGTCTTGTGTTTAAATCCGAAAACATTATTAACGACAGGGGGAGAGCTGGCAGGATTGTTAGCACGTCGGACAAAACACTTAGCGGCATTTCGTCCGTCTTTACGTTCTAAATTCAAATTCCGCGAGATCGACTTTGCTTTTCATCCCTTCAGGGTCGTTAAATAAGTACCAGTTGAGCACTGGGGTCGATGTAATCGACTAGCCTTTCCCCACCACAAAATTGCGGGCTTTGCGCTCAATATAGAAAGGATTATTATTATTATTGTTGTTGTTGTTGTTTTTGTTGTTGTTGTTGTTGTTTGTAGTTGGCTGTAATTATTTATTTTTATTTCCATTTATTTGTTTTCTTTATTTTCTCGGGTATTTCCTCTACGTCTGACCTATAGACGAACCCTGGACATATTGAAAATAGATTAGTTCTAAAAATGACGGGTTTACCAAACTAAAATGGAGACAGGGAATGAATGAAGGCTAGAAAGAGGTGAAAGAGATGCAGAGAGTAAGGGAGAATCGAGGAAAGAGAAAGGAAAAACGGAATAAAAAGGCAAAGTAGAGAGGAGGGGCAGATTTATAAGTGTAAGGAAACACACAGGAGTGCGCATGTACGTATACATGTGCGCATGTGTTCTGGTGTGAACGCATGTGGTTAGCCGTGTGTATGTGTGTATGTGCATGGTTGTATATGAGGTGCACGGTTGTGAGGCAGACTGAGAGAGAAATGAAATGAAAGTGCGAAAGAGAGAGAGAGAGAGAGAGAGAGAGAGAGAGAGAGAGAGAGCTAAAGAAGGAAAGATAGTGAGAGAGAGAGAGCAAAGAAAGGAAAGAGAGAATTTTACGCTTCAGCTTAGATGAAAACGCGATCATGAGCAAATAAACACAGCTACATACTGTACTAGAAGCAGCAGTCAAATCTCCCTCAAACAACAACTGAAATTGTAAGAGAGAAAGCTAGGAGTATTTGTAGGAGAAAGAAAGAAAGAAAGAAAGAAAGGAAGAAAGAAAGAAATAAAGAAAGAAAGAAAGAAAGAAAGAAAGAAAGAAAGAAAGAAAGAAAGAAAGAAAGTAAACGAGCAAGTTTGGTTTGCTGAGTTCAGGAAGGAGACTGATAGAATACGTACCAGATTTATAAACAGAAGTATGGCTGTAATCCAATGACTGAAACAATTCAAATATATTAGGATAAGCTTGGAATTAAGCTGTATCAACAACGATTTCCTGATATGTATTTCCTTGAAGACTGAGAAATTAAAGCTAAAATCAACTTGGACTAGATTGTAAATAAAACATAGTGGCCGTTATCAGGTCCGTCCTAAAAGCATAACACTGTACTTGTATGGTTATTACTGTTTGTAAATATATTACCCTTACAATCTGCCCCTTCCATACTTTCTGTTGAAAACACTTTTTCTGTCAACATAAGAAACCTTTATGAATCGCTCAAATAATGAAAATTTCAAGATATTGTATCATAACCAGAGAATACCATAACCGTGTTGGTTGTGGGGCACCACGAAAGAGTTGGTCTTAACGCGGACATTCAACTACAAGAGTACTTAGGAATTTCCCCTTGTCTTCTCTAGGCTTACAAGAGTTGAATCCAGCTCTAGCATCTAACGAGTCTATTTACAGTTACGTGGGCTGAGCCGTTCGAGAGTTAAATGACTTGGAGGCACCTTCGGTCGTTTGTTTGCTAGTCTGAGGACAAACACACTGCGCAGCTTAAAACTACGACGTGGTTCTGAGATGTCTTTAGCAAAGTAACAAGTGTTTAGATCAGACTCTCGGTTACTTCCCCTGCCAATGATTTTTCCTGCAGCATCAGCAGCATCAATCGCATTAATCTAGGAGGGACTGCAAAAGTAGATAGTATCTCTTTCCCATACCAACAAATTGATACCCAACAATTTACGAAAAGAAAGCTGCCATCCAAACAGTGACAGGAGGGAATAGAGATGACTACGTCAATTGAATAACCGACAATATCTTTTAAAGGATTTAGTTTCTTTCCTTTCAGTCGAATCCCTCAGAGATAGATATTGCTTTCCATCCCTCCAGGATGATAAATAGCTTTTTTCGATAAATTTCGATACAAGATGGTGGATTCAGAGAAATTGTAGAGTACTGGATTAAATGTCCTTTGTTTCTCTTCCGCTCCGAGTTTAAACCATGCCGGAGTTAACTCTTTTACGACACTCCGAGTTTGTTCATCTCTTCCCAGGTTCATAAAATAAGTAATAAAGATGTATTATCTGTATTTTTTTTATCTTTTACTTCTTTGAGTCATTAGACTGCGGCCATGTTGGAGCATGTATATGTGTGTGTATGTATAGATGTATGTATATATGAATATCTACTCTTTTACTCTTTTACTTGTTTCAGTCATTTGACTGTGGCCATGCTGGAGCACTGCCTTTAGTCGAGCAAATCGACCCCAGGATTTATTCTTTGTAAGCCTAGTACTTATTCTAGCGTTCTTTGTTGCCAAACCGTTAAGTTACGGGGACGTAAACACACCAGCATCGGTTGTCAAGCGATGTTGGGGGGACAAACACAGACACACAAACACATACACATATATTTTCATATACATATATACGACAGGCTTCTTTCAGTTTCCGTCTACCAAATCCACTTACAAGGCTTTGGTCGGCCCGTGGCTATAGTAGAAGACACTTGCCCAAGGTGCCACGCAGTGGGACTGAACCCGGAACCATGTGATTGGTTAGCAAGCTACTTACCACACAGCCACATAATATAATATATGTGTGTGTGTGCATATATACAGTAGCTTGATTTACGCGTTCGCCACCACAACCTCGTTTAGGTTTAGCAACCCTTCCAGTTTGTTTTCACTGTCCTGTTTGTGTTACCTATTTTGATCCTCTGCAAAATCCCAAATTTTATTTAATTTGCTTTGCGGGAGCTACTATTTTATCGAAAGCGTATATTGTTCTTAAATGCTCGAAATACGAGACTGGAAAAACAAACAAACAACTGATGAAGTGCCGTTATATATATATATATATATATATATATATATATATATATATATACTTTATTTAAAAGCAGCAGAAATATAACAAAAAAACCGTTACTCTTAGTTTCACGTTCCCGTTCATCGGACAGTTTATATATATATATATATATATATATATATATATATATATGTATATATATATATGTATGTATGTATGTATGTATGTATGCATACGACGTGCTTCTTTCAGTTTCCGTCTACCAAATCCACTCAAGATTTCGGTTGGCCCGAGTAGAAAACACTTGCCCAAGGTGCCACGCAGTACCGGAACCATCTGGTTGGGAAGCAAACTTCTTACCACACAGCCAAACCTGCACTTACTGAGCTCGATATGATTGACTCTACCCTTACTTATAAACCGGCACTCTAGTACAAATATAAGAAATCAACAATTATGCCTACTGGCAATAAACTTTTTTATCAACCTCCTTTCTACTCCACCAACAATCAACGCCATTTCTTTTCTCACTTGACTACTTTCTTCATTACGCAGACCTACGATCAAAGGCGTTCCTCCCATGACCACCAGTCCTCTTTTGAGGAGGGAGGAGCATTATAAAATTAGGACTACATTAATTGTCCTTCCATTTTAAAAATGGTAAGCTTTAATTCGAAAGAGGTTTAGCTGCTATTCTTAACAGATTGAGCGATAACCCATACAGGTTTTCTCTTTATAGTCATTATCAATCAGGTGACTGTGAAACCCAAAGAAGACGCCTGTATGTGATCAATAAACTTGCTAGAAAACGCAGTTAAATCTCCTTTGCCGTCTTAAAAAAAAAAAAGGGAAGAACACGTTTTAATGATGAAATCCGCATTAAGTGTGTCACAAAATTATGAGAGAATAGATCATGTCTCAAGCGCCTTTCATCATCGATCTTTCATCATCGATCTGCTGAGCCATGACTCAGCTGGGACTAAAAGAACTTTGATAAAAAGAAGGGATCAGTGAAAGGTCAATCTTTTCTACTGGATATTGGTTGTATTTATTTCATGCATTCTCGAATGAAGGTAATGAACTGGGTAAACCCGAATCGATTGAAAATGGAATTATTTCTTAATTTATGTGTGTGTATATGTTTGTGTGTCTGTGTTTGTATATGTTTGTATGTCTGTGTTTGTCCCCTCAACATCGCTTGACAACCGATGCTGGTGTGTTTACGTCCCCGTAACTTAGCGGTTCGGCAAAAGAGACCGACAGAATAAGTACTAGGCTTCCAAAGAATAAGTCCTGGTGTCGATTTACTCGACTAAAAAAGGCGGTGCTCCAGCATGGCCGCAGTCAAATGACTGAAACAAGTAAAAGAGTAAGAGTAATATGATCAGACCCTCCACACACCATTCCAACACCCACAATATTGAACGCGCTAAACAAGGGAAATTTACGTAATCGATTGGTCTGCTAGAAAAAAAAACACACCCGAATTTCCCTTTAATCACATCCGGCCTTATCCATTAATAAAATAGAGACTACAAAATAAATAAGTAAATAGATGCTTCAAACTTTGTCACAAGGCCTGCAATTTTTAGAGGGAGATGAGGGCAATGCAATTACGATCGAGTCCAGTACTTGACCAGTACTTTAAATTATCGATCTCAAAAGGATGAAAGGCTATGTCGACCTCGGCGGGATTTGAACTCATAACGTAGAGCTCCTAAATAAACACCACTATGCATTTTGTCCAGCGCACTAACGACTCTGCCAGATCGCTAACCTACAAATAAATGAAGACGTCATGGTTATAGCTAGAACGCTGTTGATCACAGGACTAAGCAATCAAGATTGACAGTAGCAGCAACAACGCAACGTTGGATTTAATTTAATCCATTCAAAGCAACTCCCGCTAACATGTAAATATTACATCAGTTTTCTTTTTAGAAAAACTTTACCTGTATCCTCCCCTATTATAGTTCATCGTACATGTTATAGCACTTTTAGCTCTTCCCCTTTTATTTACACACACCCACACATACACACGCATACAGACACATCATATGTAATATATTACTATTAGCTCCTCCTTCCATACAATAGCCAACTCTTATTTCTTTATTTAGCTCCACCTATGTACGCTAACGCATATAACTCCTCCCACTCAAAGGCGCTGTGTCAGCTCTCACTTAGTTTAGCTCCTCCCAACTGTACCACCAACTTTTGTCTACCTATACAATCTTCCCGCCCATTTGCTTTTGCTCCACCTACTTGGAATACTTTGCGTATATATATTATTACTTGAACTTATGATATAAACCAAAGCCAGATTCTGTTTATTTTTTTTTTTTTAGTATTTCATATAATAAATGTTTACGCTGTGTAATAAATCTCCTTTACATGTCATATTCATGTTACACTGTACATGTCATAAAAATATATCATTTAGCTATGCATTTATGTTCGCATATTATATATTATTCCATATGACATATATAACTTAATATTAGCATGTCACACACGTTTAAATTCAAAGTGCTTGTAGGTCTTTGGTGTATCTCAACCACTACAGCTAAGCCCAAACAGGAGCAACGGTCCATCAAGACTAATTATAAACAAAGAATACTAGATCGTACGGGCCAATACTAAATCGTAACGCATATATACGGAAAGAAGCAAAAGTCTGTACGAAAATATCGCCGCATGATCTGATATACATAGAAGCTAAATCTTCTTCAAATCACACTCCATCGCCTTCAAAAAGGAGGGTAACATTGAACATCGTAGTCGAATGTGCGTGCGTGCGTGCGTGCGTGCGCATATGTGTGTTTGTGACCCTATAGCAAGGCCTATACATAGGTAATACAACAGTAGTGCCTACGGATACATTTATCCTTTAGACGGTTGCATAACCACTAACTCTTAATTTATATATATATATATATATATATATATATATATATATATATATATATATATATATATATAAATTAAGAGTTAGCGGTTATATATAGGCGCAGGAGTGGCTGTGTGGTAAGTAGCTTGCTTATAAACAGAAGGGCGCGATCTTTTTAACGGGTCGAGCGACCGCGCAAAATCTTCGCTAGATCTCCGTTGATATTTTTTTCCTACTACGGTTACTGTAAGGTTTGTCTGATAAAACCGGAATAGCTAAGTAATACAATAAACGCTTTATCACACACACACACACACACACACATATATATATTCTTTTATTTCTTTACTTGTTTCAGTCATTTGATTGTGACCAGACTGAAGGGTTTTAGTTGGACAATCGACCCCAGGACTTACTTTTAAGCCTAGTACTCATTCTGTCGTTCTTTATTGCCGAACTGCTAGATTACAGGGACGTAAACACACCAGTACCGGCTGTTAAGCGGTAGGAGCGGGCAAATGCAGACACAAAGACATACACACACATTCATATGTGTGTGTGTTTGTGTGTGTCTGTCTGTCTGTCTGAGTGTGGGGGGGGGGGGGCGCAGTCGCGGCTGTGTGATAAGAAGCTTGCTTCCTAACCACATGCTTCGCTCCTTAGGCAAGTGTCTTCTACTATAGCCCCGGGCTGACCAGAGCCTTGTGAGTGGATTTGGCGCACGGAAACTGAAGGAAGCCCGTCGTATATATATATATATGGACACACAAACGGTAGAAATAAGAGTTAAAACCCTCGTTTGAACCCCCCAAAATAACGCTGAAAATAATAACAGAATCAACAATACTCGGGCAAATATAAATATTCAATCCTGAATATTTTGCTCCTGATACATACATACATACATATATATATATATATATATATATATATATATATATATATATATATATATATATATATATATATATATATAAACAAATAGTAAATGAGTATATGCATATATACGTACAGGTATGTGCATACCGACATCCACCTGTATGTATAGGTGCATATCTGGGTACAGGACATTGCAAACAAAACAGAGACGAGAAAACACACGAGCCACATAGAGAACATTCTACTTCATCAGCTACCCACGTTTTAACACCGGCGTTTCGACGAGCTTCGAGCAGGACGCATCGTTAAAACGGCTCATCCCATGGACCGCAGATTAAATTTGTATACGCAAATTAAATCTAGCCATGGAGGAATGTAGTGGCGGACAAAAAACAAGACAGGAAAACAAACAGAAAAGGCTTTACGGCCAGACGAGAAAAATTATGTGTATGAACGCTACAAAGCTTCAGATCAATAGGGAAGTGGAAATTAGATTATGTGGAATTTATGCATTTCTCAAGAGCAACAGTGGTGCAATTAAAAGAAATTATTCCAGCTGGGAATCGAAAACCGAATAGCAGACCACTAGGATCATTGGAAGCTGGCTTCTACTCTAAGACACTTGTCTGAAATGATATATACAAAAGCCAAATGATATATACAAAACTGATATATACAAAACACAACTGAAATATACACAAGTCTATATTAGCCCCATGTTGTATGTGGGGAGGGACGCATTTAGATGTGTTAAACATATATGTCACTACAGACCATCCGAGAGTGTGATGAAAACTTGCTTATTCCACCCTAAACGCCATATTTAAACCCATGTGGATAGAGAAACTATTATAGTTTTTCTTTTCTGTTCCTTTTGCCGTGTATATTAATTCGGGTAATGAGACTAAAATTGCTTCTACGATTCCAAAAAGAGCCAAATATTCTTAGGGTTATTGCAGTATTCTTGAATAGTTCGCCTTCTTTCAGATTATCAGGGGCAAGTCATTGGATCGAAGCATTCCGCTGCTAACATAAAGTAAATATTGATTTCTAACGATCTTAGAACTGATGTATTTACTCTCTCTCTCTCTTTACTCTTTTTACTTGTTTCGGTCATTTGACTGCGGCCATGCTGGAGCACCGCCTTTAGTCGAGCAAATCGAACCCGGGACTTATTCTTTGGATGCCTAGTACTTATTCTATCGGTCTCTTTTGCTGAATCTCTAGGTTACGGGGACCTAAACACACCACCATCGGTTGTCAAGCGATGTTGGGGGACACAGACACACAAACATACACACACACATACATATACATATATACGACGGGCTTCTTTCAGTTTCCGTCTACCAAATCCACTCACAAGGCTTTGGTCGGCCCGAGGCTATAGTAGAAGACACTTTCCCAAGATGCCACGCAGTGGGACTGAACCCGGACCCATGTGGTTGGTAAGCAAGCTACTTACCACACAGCCACTCCTGTATATTTTATTTTTGATCTTTTAATTGTTTCAATCATTTGACTGCGGCCATGCTAGGATACCGCCTTGAAGAGTTTCTTGTCGAAAGAATCGACCCAAGTACATTTTTTTAAAAAGCCCAACTTATTCTATCGTTCTCTTTTACAAAACCGCTAAGTTTCGGGGACGTAAATACACTGGTTGTCAAGAGATGGCAGGGTACAAGTACAGACTCAAAGGCACAAACCTGCGCGCACACGCACACATATCTACCAATCTATCTATCTATCTATCTATATATATATATATATATATATATATATATATATATATATATATATATATATATATATATATATATATATATATATATATATTGTATTTCAATTTGGGAACAATAGAATCGTTGGTTACGGGTTTCCTGCGAACAACTTGAGTGTCTCCCACTGCAACTTCGGGATGAACAATGCTGAGTGGAATTTGGTAGAGAGAAATTGTGCAGAAGCCCGTTGTATACACATACATACAACATACACACAGAGGGAGAGAGCAAAAGAGAGAGGGAGATGGATAGATAAAGAGACAGACAGACAGGCAGACAGATATGTATATACACATGTATGTGCGCGTCATAATGTGCCCCTCAAATTTGAAGATGACATAACAACTACCCCCACACCACACCTCATTTAAATATAATGAATAAAATATACTAAAGAAAAGATGATAAGGAAACATAGAAAGAACAGGAGGGGAAAGAGATGCCGAAAGTTATCCTCCTTGCCCATTAATGATGGTTTCAAATTTTGCCACAAGAGCAGAAATTTTGAGGAAGGGATAAGTCGGTTTGATCGACCTGAGTGCTCATCTGGTACTTATTTTATCAACCTCGAAAGGATGAAAGGCAAAGTCGACCTCGGCGGAATTTGAATTCTGAACGTAAATGCCACTAAGTATTTCGCACGGCGTGCTAACAAATCTTATTTCTTTATTTCCCACAAGGGACTAAACATAGAGGAGACAAACAAGGACAGACAAAGGGATTAAGTCGATTATATTGACCCCAGTGCGTAACTGGTACATATTTTATCGACCCCGAAAGGATGAAAGGCAAAGTCGACCTCGGAGGAATTTGAACTCAGAACGTAACGACAGACGAAATACCGCTAAGCATTTCGCCCGACGTGCTAACGTTTCTGCCAGCTCGCCGCTTTTCTTTATTCATTAATGATAAATGAAGAAAATACCTTCATCCACACAGCAGTTCAATGACGAACGCTATACATTCAGCCGATTGAAGAATCATACTGTGTGTGTATGCATGTATATATATATATATATATATTTATATATATATATATATATATATATATATATATATATATATATATATATATATATATATATATATATATGTATGTATGTATGTATGTATGTATGTATGTATGTGTGTGTGTGTGTGCATCTGTTTGTGTGTGAATGTGTGCATGTATGTATGCATGCTTGTATATGTATATGTGTGTGTGTGTGTGCATGCGTGCGCGTGCGTGTGTGCGCGCGCATTTCTTTCCGAATTCAAATTCTGCCGAGGTCGACCAAGCCTTTTACCCCTTAGGGGTTGATAAAACAAATACCAGTCGTGTACTGGGGTCGATGTAATCGACTAGTCCCCAAATTCTGTTCCTTGTGCATATAGAAAAGATATTACTTCAGACTATATATCATGAAGTCGGTGAGAATTACATTGTTCCTAACCTTCTTGGAAAATATACAAATAAACTGAATTGGTTTATCTGGAATCAATATACAAGTAAACTGAATTGGTTTATCTGGAATCAATATACAAGTAAACTGAATTGGTTTATCTGGAATCAAATGTAGGATGATTAAAACTAAACCCTAAACCACCGAATTCTTATCTCAGACATCGAAACAGGTCAACAACCTCTACTCCAATCATTCATTTCCTGTAGTTGATCTTACAATTTGTCTGTTGATTGCCAGGAATAATCAAAGAGGAAGTCAACATCAACAGGGTGTTAACCACAAATCTGTAGACTATGAACCTACTTCCTTTTAATACTAATTCCGGTGTATTTTGCTCATAATCCATCACGAGGACTCCTCCTTCAAGCTTTCGATCTATTTTTAGTAAGTTCTTATTCCACTAATATTTTTTAAAAACAAAATATGGATATTTTGCTTAGCTTTCAAACTTTAGCTTGCATGGAAAATAACCGTTTTATTTTTGGCTAAGTGTCAGAGGAGTTAGAGAAATAGATGATAATGATGTTTATTCTCAACACAAAGAAATTATCATCGTTATTGAAGAGACAATTAGTTTCAGCTGTAGTCTGAAACTTAAGCATTGTCTCAACTGAGAGGAAGCATGACTCTTTTTCTCTATATTGCTCGCCAAAATGTTGCTGAGCCAACTCAGGAACCTCTACGTTGTCGCTTAACCTGCAAGAAACAGCATTAGAGTTAACTGAAATCGTATCATATCGTCAAAAATAGAAAAAAGGAAGGCAACGTGAAATAATGCGGTCCATTAACATTATTCGTCAGAAGAAAATGGCGACGTCAAAGCATTTCTCGTTTAGTTTATATAAAGAGAATGGGGCTAGGTAAATGATGTGTCTTTGGTTTGAGAATTTGCGATCTGAAGTCACTAGAGTTGCTGATTTCAGAAAGAGGAAGAAGCAAGCTGGAATAGATGTACGAGAAACAATTACTGGTTGTTGAAATTCAGAGACAGCAGGTGAATAACTGAAGGTCTTCAACAGAAAGAGATGCGGGAGAAACAGACAGACAGACTGACAGACAGACGGACACAAAAACAGATTTTGATAGACAGGCTGACAGACAGACAGACTGATAGACAGGCAGACAGACAGTCTGAGAGAGTTAAAGGAGAGAAAGAGCGAGACAGAGAGATCAAAGTGTTTGATTATCTGCTCATACTCATTGCACAGGTACCAGAATAATGTAGTTCAGCCGGTGACTAGAGACTCCACTCGCTTTGCCTTTCAATCTAGACACTTTGATCCTAATTACATGACAACTCATTTGTGAAAGTTTAGTCCATTTAAGTTTGTCACAAATCATTATCATAAGAATTGATTCAAGTGTGCCCAAGTGAGGTGCAACAACTGAATTAATATACTTCCTTTTATAAACAGCTTTAAGAATCCTTTCTACTAAATGCACAAGGCCTGAAATTTTGTGGGAGGGGTTAATTGAATATGTCCTTCCTTCGAAACGCGGAGTAGATGGACAGGGACAACTGATGAAGGAGAATATTCTTTATGCTGCATGTCTCGTTTCTCTGTTTGTTTGTTTTTTCGTCGTGCGAAAAAAAGTTCGTTTTCTGTTTGCGTCTTTATGTTTTCGTTTCTCATTGTGTTTAACGTTTTTGTGTGACGTCCTGTACCCATATATACATGTATGTATACATATAGATGTAGGTTTGTACATATATGTATGGATATATGCATATATTTATATATTATTTATAATATTATATACATATATATATATATATATATATATATATATATATATATATATATATATATATATGCATACATACATATATGATACAAATCTTTTACATCTATATATATATATATATATATATATATATATATATTTGACTGTATCTATGTCTGTGTGTACAAATACATTTTATAGAATAATCTAACCGGAAAAACCCTCGTACGAATACACACAAGAATAATACGGGCTATATTTTAAGTGCCTCTATTTTTATGTGATCGTTTCCATGTGCTTACGTACCCGTGGACGTGTGCATGTGTGTAAATGAATCACATACATACACTCATACATTCACACATAAAGACACACATCACACACACGCACATACACACACATTCACACGTATATAATGCACATATATAAATAAGTACGTGTACACACACATATACAAATGTGTGTGTGTGTAATCAAGAAGTGATTACAGACGGATACATCGAATCATGACAATCCAAAGATTATGAAGATTGTTTATCAAACGAACTGATAGAATATGTAAGTCACAATGAAAAAGATTTTCAAGATTATAGAATATCAGGGAAAAGTGAATATAAAAATATATTGTTACTATTATTATATTATTATTATTATTATTACTACTATTATTAATCAGGTCGCTGCCGTGAATCGAACTCGGAACCTTGGGGTTAGTAGCCCGCGCTCTTAACCACTACGCCATATGCCCGTGGGCATATTGGTTCTATCTACCCACAGAAGGTAGCGAATTACCAAAATCTTTAGAGCATCTGATAGAATGCTTTGCGGATCTTTGCTCTCTAAGGTCAAATTCATTCTTTCCGGATCTATAAATATAAAATCATTTCTTCCGGATCAATAAATATAAAATCATTTCCTTGTCATATAATAACAATCCGACACTAAGGTCGTTGCTGCTCCTTGTTTCTCTCTTTGTCTCTGAAATATACCTGTAACTAAAAGGTTGGCCCTTTTTTATTGTAACCCGCTGATTCGACCTGAGAATTGTGTTAAAGGTACACATGTTTGCGAAATATTCAGTCCTATTCGCATTAAATTAGCGAGTAGTAATTCAGATGGTGGGCACCGAGTAACATCGTCGACACCGAATAACATCCACCATCATGTGTGTGTGTGTGTGTGTGTGTGTGTGTGTTTGTGTGTGTGTGTGTGTATGTGTGTGTGTGTGTGTGTGTGTGTTCTGTAGGAGTTATTTAAGTTTTTCCATTTGGAGAATTTAAGCTGGCCACTGACCAAGTGGTAAAGTTATTTCGTTTCAGTCAAGACAGATGTTGGGGTTTGTGGTCGTCTGAATCGGTTGGTGTATGTACATATGCTTGCTTGTGCTCATAGGTAACTTGTATTTGTGAGTTCCACTTTAGTATAAAGTGTCTGTGCTTTTACACTTTAGCATACATGTGTTTGAGCATCACTCTTGAGTGTGTGTATGTGTGCATATGCCTGGTCCAAGAAATCCACATGGGGTTGTCCCTCTGTATGTATATATAAATATATGTAATTATGTATGTATGATCGACATACATACATTCATACATTTAAAGTCAACTTGGACCCTTCTCCCCTGATGACACCCATCTCGATCCAGTCTTTTCGCACAATCCTTTGCTACAACTTCACCGGCTTGCCCGTCTTTCTCCTTCCTCCTTCAACTGTCCACGCGACGATTGTCCATACCAGTCTCTCAAACGGTAAACACAATACATGTCCAAGCAGCTTCTTTTGTCTCGCTCTTATCGTGTCTTGCATTTTACTTAGGCCGGTTCTTCTCATAATTTCATTGTTTGTGATGTGGTTACCACAGGTTTATAAACTGTACAGTATATATTTCTATATATTTATCGCTTCTTGCACGAGAGGTTTCGATCAGTTCATTAAAGGTGTCACTTAATCCACTCAATGATGGTGATATTTTAAAAGATCAACTACTTAGTGAGCCAATGATGTCTTGAAGTGGTACTACTTGGTTCCTGATTGCAGGCAAAAATGAAGTCTTTCAATAATTTTCAATAATCACATACCATGGGGACTTTTTCTCCTTCACTTTCAAAAAAAATGTTAAACAACAATTTAAAAACATGAAAAGTGAAACACGCCAAGATAGATTTTTATTGCTTATGGGTTATTGAGTTTAAAAGAAAAATGGACTGCAAATGCTACAGCAACACAGTGAGTAGCACAATGTAATTAGGAGAAAGAGAAAAGTAAAACATTGAAAGGTAGGAGAGGTGTATAGCGAGATGAGCTGAGAGAATGTCTTCATACAAAGATTGAAATAAGATCAACACAAGAAAACAAATAAAATGCTGGTTCTTAATTGACACAAATAAATTGGTTTGATCTATAAAATTTCTTTTAAATACCATGCTCTTTAGTTATCTATTCTATTTTCGTTACACTGATTTATTTTTTTTTTTTTTGTCTCTTTATTATTCCAAGACTTGGTTCTTAACTAAATATAAACACTGTCAACGTTACTACACAATTGTTGTCAGTTTAAAATCAAAATTTATTTTACAGTCTAAGAAATCTGCTGTTTCGATCCCATCAACTGGATTTTATGTTCCTGCTTATAACAATGTATCCAGATTCTGTTACAGTATCAACGCGATACGAAACAATGTTTCTTATTCCAGCGTTTGAGATGGTTATGTTATTGAAATACCATCAGATGCTTACAACAAACAACATCCCGTTGTATTAACTCGACGAAAAAAAAAAAAAACCTACACTTTTATATTTCAAACACTGTACATTACTTCTGTTCTATCATTGGGTTGACATTATATCTACTAAGACAAACAAACAGTAACATTGGATAAACCAATGGGCGGGAGAGGGGGACTCTACTTGGTTGCCTAACCTGCCAGAAATAGCATTAAGTGATGTAGTTTAAATAAAAAGAGGCAGGATGATAATGGCCGAAGATTCTTTGATTTTAGGCCTAACCGATTAAAACTGACCTGGATTTAAACAATGGTAGCACAAGTTATTTTCTGCCAGTCGTTTGGGGTTCTTTATTATATCAACTCGTCAAGGGTTTCCAACAATATTGATTGTCATTCCGTCAGCTTGATAGAATATCAACTTAAATAACGAGCCCTCATGTTAACACAAGGCCATAGTCAAAGATATATAGTTGGTTAAATTAAACGTGTGGAAATAAAATTAAATTTGGCTCCTTACAGATCTGAATTCATAACAGAGAGAGAAAGGAGGAGGAGGAGGAGGAGGAGGAGGAGGAGGAGGAGGAGGAGGAAGAGGGAAGGGAAGAGAGAAAGAGAGATTGGACTGAATAATTCCCTATAGTACTCTCTCCCTTTAATTTCCATTCCTCCATAAAGATGAATCCTCAGTCAATTTTGGGATGAACATTAAAGTATGCAATAAAATAAGTTACTCATTAAATTAATGTAGCTGAGTATTCCATAAACTCATATCTTTAACGTAATTCTCAGACAGAATCTGTGTGATACAATAATCTACTCGACGGGCTTCATGCAATTTCCTTTCACCTAATTTTATTCAGTTTTGAAAAAAGACACGATTCCCGAATCCCAGATCTCGATTATTATTTATGATAATAATGGCTTGAAGTTTTGGCACAGGGTCAGCAATCTTGAGGGGTGGGGGTAAGTCGATTGCATCGACCCCAGTACTTGACTGATACCTATAGATCCCGAAAGAATGAAAGGCTATCGATTAATAATAATAATAATAATAATAATAATAATAATAATAATAATAATAATAATAATAATAAATGCCCTGATGCAGTACTAGACAGTGGCTCTCATGGCTTCTCATCTTAACTGATTGGAAGTGTTATCATGTACATTGTTTTGTTTTAGTATAAAAGATGAGCTACAGCAAATATTCTGCTGAATACCAATTCGCTAGTCAGTTGTTTGACCTTAACTAGTTGAGCATGTCCCTTAGTGGCTGACGATATGTGCATCTCTGATCACGAACAGAAGTAGTGAGAGAGGAACATAACTATGTGTTGAGGGGAATTTGGTGGATTTGAATAATTCATCTCTGGAAACATGGGTGTTTTTATCATCATCCTCAAACAAACCTTATTCATGGACCTTTTGAGCTACTCGACCTGAAGAAAATTTTAACTGGGCCCTACTTGCGAGGTCATACGTTGTTTATCTTGATATAAGATCGCCATGTCACGCGCATATGGTTGTGATGCATGTGCTTGGTGTATCCTTATCAGACGGGTAGTCATGATGAGTATACTGGAATTCGTATATTTATACTCCAGTGTCCCTTTGATGGCATGCACTGCTCTCTCGCTCAATAATAATAATAATAATAATAATAATAATAATAATAATAATAATAATAATAATAATAATGATTTCAATTTTGGCACAGGGTCTGCAGTTTCTGAGGGTCGGTGGAAGTCGAGTGCATCGACCCCAGAACTTGACTGATACTTATTTTATCGACCCCGAAAGGACGAAAGGCAATACCGACCTCGGTGAAATTTGTCTGCCGATGCTCTCCCAATTCTGCCAATTCACACTTGAATTCAGGACATAAAGCCGGAAGAAATACCACTAAACGTTTTGTCTGGCGTGCCAACGATTCTGCCAGCTAATAATAATTTTGACATTAATCTGTTTCTAGGTTTCTAACTGTAATATATAAATGTAGAGAAGGTCTAACCAATATGTCTGGCTTGATGATGACTTGCAAAGATAGCGAGACGCCTGCCTGAATATGTAATCTCCGCCCTCTACCACAGACAATGACACAGAAACATTCGGGAATATTTTCTAGGTGAGAAAAAGTGGGCTGTGCCAATAGGAAATTCGTACTCATCTTCATTCTATATACGAATTGGAACCAAACTGGCCCCCGTTCAGAAACTATGATGTTGCGTGAGGTCTCCCTTGGGGAAATAAAGATCCCAAATGAAGTTTATTTTGACAACTCTTTAACCGAGAAACTTGCATATAATCTGGAACACACATCTACAAACATATTCACACACACATATATCGAAATGTAAATATACATGTGTGTGTGTGTGTGTGTGTGTGTGTGTGTGTGTGTGTATTTATGTATATTTACACATATATCTCTGTGTATCTGTGTGTGTGAGTAAACATGCAAACATATATACGTATGCATACATGCAAACACACAGACACATGCACATAGATATGAGAAGCTTCTAACGTACACATTCGCAGCAACAGGAATACAAAATAACAAACGTTATCATATAATTGACGGAAGAAGCGCGCACAAGAGCATGACACTCAGCAGTATACAATAAGAAAACTGGGCAACTAGTGAACTTTTGTCTGTGTGTGCGCATTTGTATAAATAGAGAGATAAAGTGAAATAGTGAAAGAGATAGTGACAGACAGACAGACAGACAGACAGAAGGGGATGTCTCATACATATTCAATGATAACCCATCGGAATCGAGTGTAAAAGTCATCATCCTCTTTTTAGAATAGCAAGATGGACTATTTATTGTCATAAACTTCTTTGTACTCTTTCAGTATACAATAATACTGTAAAGTAAGACTGGACATCGCAAGTAGAGAATGAGAAAGACATCAGTGGCGGTTGTGGCTGTAGTTGTGGTGGTGGTTGTGGTGGTGGTAGTGGTGGTCGTGGTGGTCGTGGTGGTTCTGGTGGTGGTGGTGGTGGGGCAACAATACAATATTGTGGAAAATGAAGTACGCGAAAATTACCAAGAGTTTGGTAGTTCTAGCACAAATCATTCTTATAATTGATGTCCGATTTAGTCAAGTAAAAAGCTAGGTGTACAATCAGGTGCACACATACGCACGTAGATGCAAACAGCAACACACGCATGCATACGTACATACACGTGTATATATATATATATATATATATATATATATATATACATACACGCGCGCACGCACACATATATACAAAGCGACGGGAGAGAGAGAGAGAGGAAGCTAATATGTGTGTGTGTAATACATGCACGTAGTTAATGTTTATATGTGTGTGTGTGTTTATACGCACAAATACATATATATATATATACAAGCATACACATGCATATATATATATATATATATATATATATATATATATATATATATATATATATATATATATATATATATATATATATATACATATACATATATATATATATATATATATATATATATATATATATATATATATATATATATATATATATATATATATATATATATATATGTATATATATATATATATACAAGCATACACATGCATATATATACGTATATATACTCATATATGCACACGCATACATACATAACTACATGCATACCAATGTGTATTCATCTGCTGTCACACAGATGGGAGAGGATAGAAGTAGGAAGCAGTTAAACGACAAATTTAGGAAATGAGAGTAGCATAAAACGAAAGTGGGTGGAAGGATGAGATGTTTATTACATTAGACTTAGTGTCAAACAGGGAAAGAGCAAATGACTTTGAGGAAAATAAAAATGTGTTGGGTCAAAAACATTAGCATTATCCTGTTTGAAGCGGAACGGCTGAAAACAAGAACATTTTCATGTAGGACTCGCAGTTTTGTGATAAAGAACTTCTGGAATTACGGAAATTATATATTAACCTTGTGTGTGTGTGTGTTGGCACTCCGTCGCTTACGACGTTGAGGGTTCCAGTTGATCCGATCAACGGAACAGCCTGTTCGTGAAATTAACGTGCAAGTGGCTGAGCACTCCACAGACACGTGTACCCTTAACGTAGTTCTCGGGGATATTCAGCGTGACACAGTGTGACAAGGCTGACCCTTTGAATTACAGGCACAACAGAAACAAGAAAAAAGAGTGAGAGAAAGTTGTGGTGAAAGAGTACAGCAGGGTTCGCCACCATCCCCTGCCGGAGCCTCGTGGAGCTTTAGGTGTTTTCACTCAATAAACACTCACAACGCCCGGTCTGGGATTCGAAACCGCGATCCTATGACAGCGAGTCCGCTGCCCTAACCACTAGGCCATTGTGCCTCCACATTAACCTTTTAACGTCATGTAAAAAATATCGTAGTATTTTTGTTATATTCTTTACCTATCGTTGATGTGTCTCTAAGATTGACAAACTTTGCGCACATCAATAAATGTACCATTTGCTGTTCTACTATAAAAACAGTCTGTTCTTAGTGCCTACAAAGGATAACTCAATATTCGTAGACGACGATGCAGTGTCTTACGTTCCGATAATGTCAATCGTAACCCAGTAGTGTGTTCTTTATCCGTATAAGGGGTATTTTTCTCTAGAGACAATTTCTGCAGCATATATCTTCCATGTCCGAATGAACACAAGCATACTCTTTACTTGTTTCAATCATTTGACTGCGGCCACGCTGGAGCACCGCCTTTAGTCGAGCAAATCGACCCCAGGACTTATTCTTTGTAAGCCTGGTACTTATTCTATCAGTCTCTTTTTGCCGAACCGCTAAGTTACGGGGACATAAACACACCAGCATCGGTTGTCAAACGATGTTGGGGGAACAAACACAGACACACAAACATATACACACACATACATACATACATACATACATATATATATATATATATATATATATATATATATATATATACATATATACGACGGGCTTCTTTCAGTTCCGTCTACCAAATCCACTCACAAGGCTTTGGTCGGCTCGAGGCTGCCCAAGGTTCCACGCAGTAGGACTGAACCCGGAACCATGTAGTTCGTAAGCAAGCTACTTACCACGCAGCCACTTGCCTATGGTGATATTATTGTCAATTAGGCTTATTGTTTTTATTTTTGTTTTTTTTATATATTAATATGAAACCATTCTGTGCACCAGGTAAAGCTGTAAGTAAAAAAGCTGTAACTTTTTATGGCAAATGTGGCACTGTGTCGTTGTTGACGCACTATTTTCAGAAGGTGACATGCACTATCTCACTCCTTCTCTCTCTCTCTCTCTCACACACACACACACACACACACACACACGCACATTTATATATAGGAACTTCGTGTGTCAAAGGTAGAAAAATCTTAATAGTCTGTCGATGTAATAGTGCATGTCACACACTGCAAATATATGTACATATATTTATAGCCGTGGCTGTGTGGTAGGTAGTTAGCTTCCCATCCGCGTGGTTCTGGGTTAAGTCCCGCTGCGTGACGCCTTGGGTAAGTATCTGCTACAATAGTCCTGGGCCGGTCAAAGACTTGTGAATGGATTCGAGAGACGCAAACTGTAAGAAGCCTGTTGTATATATTTATGAGTGTGCGTGTCTTTATGTGTGTGTTTATCCCAAATCTCCGCTTGACAACCGATGTTGGTATGTTTACACTACCGTGTCTTAGCTGTTTGGTAGCTGGCTTTTAAAAAGAATAATAAGTACTGGGGTCAATGCATTCGACTAAAAATCTTTCAAGGCGGTGCCCCAGCATGGCCGCAGTCCAATGTGTGAAATAAAAAGAAATGGAAAAAGATATGTATAATGACATGTATGTATGTATGTATGTATGTATACTCTTTCTTTTTTTACTTGTTTCAGTCATTTGACTGCGGCCATGCTGGAGTACCGCCTTTAGTCGAGCAAGTCGACCCCAGGACTTATTCTTTGTAAGCCTAGTACTTATTCTATAGGTCTCTTTTGCCGAACCGCTAAGTTACAGGGACAAACACAGACACACAAACATACACACACACACATCACACACACACAGATATATATATATACATATATATATATATATATATATATGGGAGAATATACAAATAATAACAACAGACGAGGACAGGTGGTGTAAATAACAAAAGTATATACATATATGTATACATATATACGACGGGCTTCTTTCAGTTTCCGTCTGCCAAGGCTTTGGTCGGCCGGAGGTTATAGTAGTAGACACTTGCCCAAGGTGTCACGCAGTGGAACTGAACCCGGAACCATGTGGTTCGTAATACACACACACATGCACACAGGAAGGTCTCTGCATGTGTATGTGTGTAATTAGAGACATAGATATAATGATAGATGCTTATATATATATCTAAATATTTTTCGTCAGTTAACATATACGTCATGTTACACACACATACAATACACATACACACACACATACAATACACATATACACACACATACACACACATGCACAGACACACAAATATACATCCCTGCGCATTAAATCCACGCACAGCCGCATGCATGTGTGTGTATGTCTGTGTGTGATTGTTACAGTGTATTTATAATTGTCTGGCTGTCTACATGCATATCTGTTGTATGTGTTTGAGTGTGTGTGCGCGCGCGCGCGTGTCTGTCTGTCTGTCTGTGCCTCTGTGTGTGTGTCTGTGCCTCTGTGTGGTGTGTGTGCCGGCCTGTGTGTGTGCCGGCCTGTGTGTGTGCCGGCCTGTGTGTGTGCCGGCCTGTGTGTGTGCCGGCCTGTGTGTGTGCCGGCCTGTGTGTGTATGTCTACCTCTGTGTGAGTGTGTGTGTGTGTGTGCGTTTGTGTGTTTGTGTGTTCATATGGCAGTATACATACACGTGTACATATATGTCTTGAGTAAAAACCAAAGCTCAGTCTCCTCTACCCGTCCTATTGTATTCAACAGATATCATGCTAATATCAAATCAAATGAATATAAACAATACACTTGTGTGTAAGCCCCGCACTCGACGATGATTCCTATCTCACAGATGTGACTACGACAAATCTTCCCCCCTTATATATAACTATCTACATGGCATCTGTGCATGTTTACAACTTGCTTACATTTTACTTTTGTCATCTTTATGTTTCCCGTTATATATATATATATATTTTTTTTTTTTTTTTTGCCCTATCAAATAAACGAAGGCTATAAAAGCCGAAATTAAAAAGTAATCTTCACAGATCAGAAAACTCAACTGACACTACTTGTTATAATAAAACGGCCTAATATATCTGAGGTAAAGCAGCACAGCTGTGGTCAGTCTCGCATAACAAACGCGCTTGTATGTAAACATTGTGGCTCATAATTCAACAACAGATATGGGAGGTCCGGTCCACGCGGCAACGTTTTATCGCCTGTTCTCTACTTGTCGGCATTAAAGTATTGAAGATTCACTATATATATATATATATATATATATATATATATACGTACGTACATGTAGTTTTTAGAAGGATTGGAATGGTTTATAAGAAAATCATTTAAATAGGATGACAGTAAGTGATTATGTCCAACTAATAATACATGTACATGCGGCGAAATGGGTAAGAGTGGCAGAGAGATGGGACCCGCAGTTCACATCTCGAATCTCGACCTGATCAACTCTAAATTCATCCTTTCGAGGTCGATAAAAAAAAAATCTAGGAATCCAGATGAATATATATATGTATATATATATAGGGGAAAAGTAAGAAGAAAGATAAGCAAAAATGCACAATGGAAATCAAAAGAAGTAAAGGCTTTTTATGAAAAGTAACGATAGATATATGCAATTAGATGAACTGGGGTAGGAATAAAAGTAATAAAAGTCATTAATGTGAGTTGTTAAAGAGATTCAAAAGCATACCGGTTTCGTAAAATTACTAATCATTGCTTTGAATGTATTACTAGTTAAACATATATATATATATATATATATATATATCGCGTCAGAGTGTGTGAAAATGTTGCAGTATGTTGGAATTTGCTGGAAGTCACGTAATAAGTGGATATGCTGCTTTGTTATATAAGTTTGTGCTTACTTATTATATATGAATGTATGTGAGTGAAGTTTATTTGCCAACGTAAAGTGACAGTCCTGATTAGGACAAATGTTACTACCATTTGGCCCCAGGAAAAAATATTCTCCAGCTGGCTATCGGCACACTAACTGCGTCCTTACACTTCGAATAAGGGAGCTAGTGTCCCCACTCAGCTCAAAGCTTGTTTGAAGTAAAAGGACACAGGTAATGCGTCGATAGCCAGCTGGAGAAGATGTTTTCCCGGCGCTAAAAAGTAGTAACATTCGTCCTAATCACGACTGCCACTTTACGTTGGCAAATAAACTTTACTCTAAAGTACCGTTGCTGCATGTCTCTCGTTCAGAGATTTCGAACTAATAGTTTTTCTATTCAACGTATGTGAATGTTATCGATGTATATGTATCATGGACACATCATGATCATTTCATGGTCTTTCTATGAGACTTGAATGGAGGATCTATTGCCAAGACAAAAGAAATAATAGTTTCGAAGTAGTAGTAGTAGTAGTAGTAGTAGTAGTAGTAGTAGTAGTAGTAGCAGTAGTAGTAGTAGTAGTAGTAGTAGTAGTAGTAGTAGTAGTAGTGGTGGTGGTGGTGGTGGTAGTGGTGGTGGTGGTGGCGGCGGCGGCGGCGGCAGCGGTGGTGGTGGTAGTAGTAGTGGTGGTGGTGGTGTTGGGGTGATGGTGGTGGTGGTGGTGGTAGTAGTAGTAGTAATAGCAGCAACTCATTTATTCTTTAACTTTAGAAGGGGTATTCCATATCCGCATGGCACCCGACTTCTATATATGGTGTGTGCATGTGCATTTACACACACACACACACACATATGTATACAAACACACACATTCTTTTACTCTTTTATGCATTTCAGCCCAAAGGCTGCAGCCATGCTGGGAACAACGCCAGTGTTATCACCTTTTCAAAGGCTATTCTTAAGCGATTGGCCTTTTGGTGAAGAAGGGAGTTCAACATTTCCCCACTTCTTTTGAGTTTCTTGCCGCATTGTAGCTTTATCTGGGACCCTGGACAGCAGGAAATCAAGTTGTTTCTTGAAAACGTCTAGCCCTTATTCCATGTAGTTCCCTAAGATGTTTTGGTAAAGTATTAAATGTTGTTGGCACTCCGTCGCTTACGATAGATAGATAGATAGATAGATAGATAGATAGATAGATAGATAGATAGGTTTCTTTATTAGCCACACAGGGCTCAACACAGAGGGGACAAAATACAAATGTAGAGTTTTTCTTTTCGAGGGGGTCGAAAACAAAGCAGAAAAAAAAACAAAAGTGGGGACAACGATGAAAAAAAAAAAAAAAAAAAAAAAAAACATCGCAAAACGTTTGGGGTATTTACAAAAAATACGAAAAATACAAAAAATTCCCAATAAATGGGGAGGTTATCCGTGGAAAGAAAAACCTACGAAAAGACCACGGTAACCTCGGTCTTTAGCGTCACAGTTTGTTAAATAAAATTTCTCTGTTTACAAAATTTTAAAACGTTTTATAGAATCATGGTCAAGGTGGCTTCGTCATTTATACGTGCCATTCTTGCTACATGTATCCATCTTTTTTCGAAACATTTGCTAGACAACACTTGCCTCTCTACTCTCACCTTCCTTTTCAAGTGATACTTGAAAAAGTTGATGAGAGATTGACCAGAGAGGAAAGTATTTGTCTCTAATCCTTTCAGACGCGTCCACCAGATGCATTCTTTGGCCATAGCCACAAGTACGATAAATACAGCTCTTCCTTCCCGTTTAAAGGAAGGAGGCGTGACGATATTGACGATAGACTCGGTTGATAAACCGACTCGTCCCACACGCGACAGCAGTCGTTCGACATAAGCCCACAGCCCCGAAATGGTTGGACACCGCACGAGTGCGTGCAGAACGGTTTCATCGCTCTGACCGCATCTCGGGCAGGTCGGCCCCACATTTCGCGAGCCGTGTCTATAGAGCTTATCCCGAACGGGTAGCGCCTCTCGGTAACACTGCCAGGCCAGGGATCTCTGGAAGTTGTCCATAGGTCCCGGCCCGAAAGTCGTCCTGAACAGGCGGGTCAGGTATTCCTCGTCGACGCCCAGGTTCGCCCCGAGATCGTCGTCGTACCTGCCCTCCACTAATCCCCTATAGAATGACTTCGTTGTGATGCAGCCGCTCAAGGTCGACCCGGGACGGCAAAGTTGTTGCAGAGCAACGCGACACTCACGGTGCCATTCGCCATTCCTCGGCCTCTTTTTGATCCACGACTGCAGCTCGGTCATGGAGACGAGCTGCGGGAAAGCGCGTCGCACAAACGGCGACCACACCTGCTCACCGTCGTCTACGTAGAGCCGGAGATGTCGCAGTCTCAGCGCATGTCTGCGCATCATCAACCACGGCATGCCCAGCCCTCCTTTCAGCGGGTGTTGGCAACAAACGGATCGCCTCACCATCGGAACGCTTCCTTTCCACAAAAAGCGGAAGAGGATGCGCTCCATTTCGGTGATGGCGCGATCGGGACAAGGCACGACGGTCAGGCGGTATTCGATGACGGACGCGATGTACGCGTTCGCCACCTCCGCCCGACCTTTTAGGGACAGCTTCCTCTCGGACCATTGCCGGCAGAGAGTGGCCACCCTACTCGTTATCTCGTCCCAGTTCTTCTCCGTTTGCAGGTCCGGACCGAACCAGACTCCGAGCAACTTGACCGGACCGTCCGTCCAGCGTCCCACTACTGAGGCGCTGCCGGACGGTATGGGCTTGCTTCTCCAGGTGCCGAGCAGCAAACCCACCGACTTATCCCGGTTGATTTTCGCTCCCGTCACCGCTTCGTAGTCTTTCAGCGTCTCGCCGACAAGCTCGATGTGCTCGTGGCTAGACGCTATGACGGTGACGTCGTCCGCGTATGCCGACACGCTCGTCCCGCACCCCAGTTCTCGCGGGATGCCCCTCAGCGTCGCCAGCTTCCGCAGTAGTGGCTCGAGAGTCAATACGTACAGGAGCGGCGACAGGGGGCATCCCTGACGAACCGAACGTGCAATGTCGAAGGGTCCCGATAGACGTCCATTGACGCGAACAACCGAACGGATGCCTGTGTACAAGGCAGCCATCCAGCCGCGGAAAACGGGACCGAAGCCGGCCGCTTCGAGGACGGCCTCCAAGTATCGATGGTCTACCCTATCGAAAGCTTTCGATTGATCCAAATTGATCAGGGCCCCACCCATGCCAGGTTCCTTAACTACCCTCTCTATGATGTAGCGCATCAGATGGAGGTTGTCATGGATGCTCCGGCCCGGCACGGCGCACGTCTGCTCCGTGCCGACCAGTTTCTCGATGACAAACGCCAACCGCTTGGCTAACACCTTGGCCAAAATTTTCATGTCTGCATTGAGCAGAGTGATGGGCCTAAAGTTATCTATGGCGTCCCCCTTGTTTGGATCTTTCTTCAGCAGCGTTACCGCTCCTCGGCTCACAAAACCGGGAATGCTCCCGTTCTGCTGCCAGTTGCAGTACACGACCGCCAAGACTTCTCCAAACAAGTCTGGCATACAGTTGTAAAGCTCGTAGGGCAGACCATCCAAACCCGGAGATTTGTCCGTCGAGCAACCCGCCATCGCGTCCCTCACCTCCTCCGCCGTGATGACCCCTTCGCAGCACTCCGCCTCTCTTGCCGAGAGTCGTGGCAAGCTGTGCAGGTAGGCACTAAAGTCCACCCTGCCTTCTCGCTCGCCACTCCTCCCGAACAGTCGGGCAAAATGCCGCTGAAACGCCTCGCACATCTTGCTCGGCTCGAGCAATTCGCGCCCCTGTTCGTCTACCAGAGACCGGATGGTGGCTCTGTTACCCCGCTGCGCCTCCGCCACCCGGGCCTCTCGTGCGGCTCCAACACCTTCATTCCTCAGAGCACGCATCCTTGCCCTGACAGCACACCCTTCGTGTTTAGCATTGAAGTGTTGGTCGAGGGCCAACCTCGCCGCTAAAACGTCGGATGCGATGCCACTTCGCAATGCCTCTTCTAACTTTATCACTAGCTCCCCCTCTTCTCTGTTCCTCTCTACAGCTAGTGCCCTGCTATACCTTATTGCTTCCGCCCTCACTGCTCTCTTGAGGGCAAACCACCATTTGTTGTTGACGATGGCTCCCGTCAAAGCCCTCTTTACTAACGTGCTAATCCGGTCTCTGAAAACCTGTCTCGACGGGAAAGACGCGTTTAGTTTCCAGTAACCGGGACCCTGCCTATGTGCCTTATCTAAGTCTAGCGTACACGTCACAAGTTTGTGATCCGTGTAGCTGACTATGTGGAACTGTGGACATCCTAAACTATCTCTATCTCTTGTCCTACACACTATCCTATCTAGATACGATCTCGACGACCCAATGCGGTTGCTCCAAGTCCACGTTGGCACATTTGGGTGGTCGAGTCGGTACCTGTCAGACAACTGGAAGCGTCTGAGCAGGTCTATGAGGCCTTTGCATCCCCTTCTACTTTTGTCACTCCCCACGTAGTCTAGATGCGTGTCCAAGGTAGCATTCCAATCCCCCACTAAAAGTAAGGGACGAGACGTTCCCAGGAATACTTCTAGACGTCGAAAGAAGTCTGACCGACCTGTTAAAGGAGGCACATAAACTGCCAGCAACCGAAAAGCGCCTCCATCGCTGCCGTCCACATCTAGGACAACCAGTCTACCCTCCGGGTCCGTAAATATCGTCTTTACTTGGAGATCCAGACTCTTGCGAAAAAGAACCGCCGTGCCACTACCGCCCATCCTCGTCAGACAGGGAGAAAAATAAATGTTAAACTGTCCGCCAAACATGGACTTTAGGGCCCGCGGTTCATGGAGTCTGGTCTCACTAATGGCTATGATATCCAAATTGTGTGACTTGATGTCATTTAAGAGGTACCCTTGTTTCCAAGGGGACCCTAAGCCACGCACATTCACACAACCAATCTTCACCATGATTCTATTTATACGTGTGCTTTAAAGCACAAAACAAAAGAACAGAGTGTTACTTGCCGTTAGAAAGTTTTGTTTCCTCCTTGGATTTTTCACCAAGGAGGCTATTGTACAATTTCTTGCACAAATATTTCTGGAATCCCCCTACCGAGTTGGGGTAGAGGGATTTTATTGTGTTGTGTAATGCTGGTGTTACATGAATAATTTTAATGTGTTTTGGCGGTGTTGTACGTGGGTGGTTGTTGGTTTTGATATAGTTATTTGTGATGTTTGTTTTAGAGTTGATGTAATTCATCAACTCTGTGTTTGTACTGTCTATTGCTGTTAGCATTGTTTTTTTTATATTACTATTGGTGTTAGTAGTATTTTCGGGAGATGTGAATCTCCCTGCTTTGTTTGTGTTTGCATTTTGTTTTGTTTTCTTCTTACTGCGCTTCCTCTTTCCTTTCGTAGCTATTTTCCACTCCTCCCCACTCTCTTCATCGGAT
>NC_142931.1:26611214-26613714 GCF_046866305.1 Octopus bimaculoides | reverse complement strand
GTACTTCTTCCTTTGTTTTCCCTTTTTTCTCTGCTCTCAATACCCCTTCATTCCTAACTGACACTAGCAAGATCTCCTTACTTTGGGATAGGTATCTCATTAAGCTCCCAAGTTCGATACGTACGCAGTCTTCCACATTTGCTCTCTTCGTGTATAGGCAATCAGTGTCTGCATGTAGATAATGGACTCCAGACTCCATGCATCGTCAGGAGCTTTCCTGACTTCCTGTCCATCTCATTTAGCTCCTCCTCTGTTCACTTCAGGATTCCAGCGCCATACCGCACTATTGCGACTGCACGCGAGTTTTTTTATAGCTGAAATTATGTTTCTGGCATTCAGCTTTGAAGCCAATATTTTTCTCACTCACCGTAGGTACTCTTTCTTAGCCACATTGAGATAAGTGAGCAACGGTTTATTATTATTATTATTATTATTATTATTATTATTATTATTATTATTATTATTATTATTATGTGATGAAAACTCGCAGCTTATTTTGCTGGGTATGATGGGAAGTGTCAACTGCCCACAGCCATCAGACTAAGGTGACACTTATTTACTGGTCATGCTCCAAGAACCCTGTGGAGAATTCTTGCAACTCCCAGCAATGCTGATTTTTGAAGGTGTTCTACCTTCACACTTGCACCAATCTTTTTCAACCATGTTGGTAGCTGAGTGTTGATACTTCCAAGTGCACCAATTGCTATTGGTATTACGTCTACTCTTTTCATTGACCACGACCTTCGTGTTTCCCACTTTAAATCATCATAGTTGTGTATTTTCTCTTCTTCTGTCACATTGATCCTGTTGTCACCGGGCATGCTATGTCGATTATCATGCATGTTCTTTCTTTTTTATTCACCACAACAATGTCCGGTTTCCGATGTCTGGTCTGGTGATTGCAACCCACAGGATTTTGCAATTCTTATTCTCGGTGACTCCTACTGGGGTTTTCTCATACCACGTCATTGCTCTTTGTAGACCGTGATTTCCACAGAGCTCCCAATTGATCATTCTTGCCACATTGTCACGGTGTCTTTTGTATTCGTGTTGTGCTAATTTTGGGCGTTAGCTAACGATGTGCCATACCGTTTCGACCCTCTGACCACACATTCTGCATTTATCGCTGTTGGTAGTGTTGTCTAGTCTACACTTAACATAGCTGGTCCTTAACGCTTATTATTATTATATGAAAACTCACAGCTTATTTTGCCGGGTATGATGGAAAGTGTCAGCTCTCCACAGCCAGCAGACTAAGGTGACACTTGTTTACTAGTCATGCTCCAAGAACCCTGCGAAGAATTCTTGCAGTTCCCAGCAATGCTGATTTTTGTAGGTGTTCTACCTTCACACTTGCACCAATCTTTTACAGCCTTCACACTTGCTCCGATCATTGCATCCCACAGAATTTTGCAATTCTCATTCTCGGTGACTCCTTCTGGAGTTTGCTCATACCACGTCTTTACTCTTTGTAGAATTATTTATTATTGCATCCCACCGGATTATTATTATTATTATTATTATTATTATTATTATTATTATTATTATTATTATTATTATTATTATTTAGTTTCTCTTTGCCAATTGGTCAAGCCTTTGAACAATCAGCACCTAACTAACGATTCAAGGAGTTTCAGTTTCTAATAAAATATACAAGCTCTACTTTTATGCATTGAGTACTTTTTTGTAAACAAAAGCGTTCAGAAATCCACTTATATATGTATGTATGAGCGTATGCATATAGTACATATGTATGTGTATATACTAATAGAAATATGACTACAGTATGTGTGTGTGTGTGTGAGTGCGTGTGAATGTATTTGTTTGTGCATGTGTGTGTAGGACAGTTCGGTATAGCACTACGATTATTTACACACAGACACAAATGTATGTTTGTAACTGCGTATGTATGTATATATGTATACGTGTATGTATATATATATATATATATATATATATATATATATATATATATATATATATATATATATATATATATATATATACATACATAGGTACATATATACATATGCGCATACAACTGTTACAGCAATTATAGTTTTCGCGGTATGTTTTCTAGATTAAAGCTAATCAAGAAACTTGAACCGACTTAATCTAAACACTGTGAAAGGTTGTGAAATGCTACGATATGAAGAGACAGAGAGAGAGAGAGAGAGAGAGAGAGAGAAGCAGCAAAAGAAGGGAGGGGGGAAAGACACGTACAGACAGACAGGCCAACAGACAGAGGAGAGAGGAAATAGCGAGAGATAGAGAGGGAGTCTCTGTCCGTATCATCTCGTTGTCTCAATGTCTGACACGTTTCATTCATTCTGAAAAGCCATAGGCGGTCGTATGACATGCTAACACAGAAATCTATAATAATTATTTATAGATGCTATAATAAACCTGACGATGTTGTGCTAATTCTGTGATAGCAACTTTAACGATGTTTTTTCGATAATATTTTATTCTTTTTCTTTCTTTCTTCTTTTCACATTTC
>NC_142931.1:26601214-26603714 GCF_046866305.1 Octopus bimaculoides | reverse complement strand
TTGTACGCCCATATACGTAATGAATAGTTTTTCATATTACTTAAAACGCGTATCTGTTAATCTATATGTTGTACACATTCTCTACTGACTAACGAACATAAAACTACTGGGTCTTTCTTATGGGATATATACCGGATTACCTGCTCAAGCTGTTTAATTAAATGGTTAAGATTTTCTTGCAGACTACATCCCAAATTAGAATGTTGGAGTTGTACTTTAGCAAGAATCTACAAAGTTTTCATTCAGTATTCAATGTCTGCTGAATTAGAGTTTGATTGCATTCCACGTCTGTTGTAAGTAAGTTATGAGAAAGAAGTTGAACAATTACAAAATGTTTACTTACTCCAAGATTAATTACTTACGTTGATCTTAGAAGCCCAGACTGAATTATTTCGTACTACGCCCATGTTGATTGATAGATTTATGCATATACAATATATTACTTTGAGATAAACTGAAATATGTTTCTCCATTATTCCCGCTTTTCTTGCTTTTTTCTTTCTACCTTTTTAATCTATCTCTCTTTCTGAAGAAAAATTTAATCCCGAAAGTCAAAGGCACTTCTATTTCCTTCCATTTCTTTGAGCAAAAGTCTGATGGTTGCACATTGTTTTCACTTTGACTTCTATGTTAATTTCATCGTTATTATTTTCCCATATATATATATACATACACAGCGATATACATCTAGATAAACACCAACACACAAACAACACAAACACACACACACACACATATATATATATACACACACACATTTAAAAAATTAAAGTCTGTCACGAGCCTACTGGTCAATACCTCAGAGCTTATTCCAGTATCAATGGCGTTTAAATAAATGAGGTTTCAAGATTCTTAAGCGGGCCGCCATCAGTCGTAGGGAAAGTCCTTTCTCTTCGCTGCCACTCGTATTCATTTTCAGCCGAGTGGACTGAAGCAGGGACACTGCAGGCTACTCGTTCTAAAAATTGAGCCTACGATCCAACGATCGTGAAGGCAACACTTCTATGACAAAAATCTGCAGAATGCAGCCATACATGTCAAATTTTGATTAGTACACATAATCCGCTCCCTATTTATCACGGAGACAAAAGACGTCTACTTGAGTGCCTTCAGCGGAGCCTATTTTGTTACAAACATTCAGGCCAGGACTTCGATCTCACAATAAATTGATGTTTACATCCACTGCTTCCAACTGCAGCAGTCATTAAGTCGTGCTTTCTTCCTAAATGTCGCCCAACCAGTTTCGGAAGCTCAAGAATGTCATATGCGATGTTTTTCCTATGGTAGCTAAAGCCCTGAATTACCCTTTCTCTTTTGAATACAGGCATATATACATATATACGCATCAGCATACATATGAAATATGTATGTAAGTATGTATACATATGTGTGTATACGAGTATGTAAATGCATAGTCTATTAGCTATAGAATTTAAATTACTCTAAACTGTAATGTTTCATATACTTTAAAAAGTTGTGCCGGATGTAGTAGATGTCATACCATTTTTGGATAATATGGTTATTAAAAAGTCCTTGGTTTAATCATACATCAATAAACGTTATATAAATTATTACTGTCTTTAGATTCTTATCACTAAGTTTATGTTGCCAATAATGAAAAAAAAACTATCTAATTTGGGTTTATTCATATGAATGTGAGTTAATGTATTAACACATGTGTGCATTCAAACAAACATACATTATCAAACACTCCGTCAGTTCAACTGGCCTCTGATATTTGTCTCGCCTATTTGAAAGTCGATTAAATTCAACCATAGTACTTGACTAGTTAGTACTTTATTTTATCAATACCCCGGGTGTGGGTGATAAAATAAAGAACTAGTCAAATACTGCGGATTAGTACTTGTCAAATATATTAGAACTTTGTATTAGTAGATGTCTAACATAGGTAAACTGCCAAAAGGTTTGAGATAAAGGTATAAACGAATACATCGACCCAGTGTGTTTGTCACAGTGTGTCGATTTATTTGTTTCCGTCTCTCCCAGGAATTCCAAACTTGATTTCGGCGAGATTTTGAACTTAGACGCAAGGTGACGTAATTAAATATTGCAAGCCCAAACCTAACTAACCTGCTAATCCACCACCGTTATATCATTAAGCTACACTTGGTGGGACATGAACTCAGAACGTAAATAACTATCTTTGAATATCACAAGTCGTTTTGTCCGACACTCTAATGATTATGTCAACCCACCACCTTTGTGATCTTTATATGAGCTTTTGATTTCTTTCTTTTGACTTGAGCCTTGAAAGTAGACGAGGTAAGCTTATCGACAGCCGATTAGAGCTCAGATTTTTGTTGCATGTGTTCAACTCCAAGTCGGCCCTGACTGAACATGACTTGATTAAATACTTTCCTGATTTGACCGTCCTGTCTTTTATTCTAAACCTGAGTTACCTTTTCTAGTATATATTTTCTTTCATTAAAATGTTAAAGTAGTCGTATGGTAGAGTCGTTAGATCGTCAGATATAATGGC
>NC_142931.1:26593714-26596214 GCF_046866305.1 Octopus bimaculoides | reverse complement strand
CTCGCCACCTTAAACTTATTATATATATATTGGGTTGACTGAGACCTCATCTTTCGCATATAGTGGCTTATTAAACAGGTCTCGGTGAGTGTCGATACAGGCGAAATTTTAAGTCCCAGTAGCACAATACTTTATATTTATAACACACCACCATCAACACACACATACATATATCCATACGGTATGTAAACGTACATTCTACTCAATTCCACCCACACCAACCACCTTCACTCCACAGTGCTCACATCCTATCTCTTTGTGCAAATACTCACTTTTATATGGACACAACACTCAGCTTCTTCCTCTCTTCTTAACCCCTCCCCCCACAAAACTGCATTCCTGCGCGACCCCTAACTTTCCCCCCACTTTCCACCCTCATTCACTTTTTACTTTCTTATTCTTTTTCTGATGAAGAATTATATGTCCGAACGTCAAAGACCCCTTTCCGGTTTTTTCTTTTTGTTTTCAGTTTTCAGGCATGAAACTTATAACACCAAAGTACCTTTATGAAAACCTGTCCGTCTTGTATTTTTTCTTGTTTTTCATCACACACATACGCACAAATACACACACTCACCTACCTACCTACCTACCTACCTACCTACCTACATACATACATACATACATACATACATACATACATACATACATACATACATACATACATACATACATACATACATATACATGTATATGTATATGTATGTGAAGGCGCATGGCTCAGTGGTTAGAGTTACGAGCTTACGATCGTGAGGTTGTGAGTTCGAATCCTGGACCGGGCTGCGTGTTGTGGTCTTGAGCAAGACACTTTATTTCACGTTGCTCCAGTTCACTCAGCTGTAGAAATGAGTTGCGACGTCACAGGGGCCAAGCTGTATCGGCCTTTGCCTTCCCCATTTTGTGTTGTAAGAAATCTTTATTTTATTGCCCCAGAAAGATAAAAGCCTAAGTTGATACTGAGATTTGAACACTCTGTAATTAGTAGCGGCAAGAAAAACATACGAAGGGGGGAAAAAAACGGTAACTTAAATTGTAATTTGCTTTCTTAGTCCGCTCTATAAACTGTATGTTTAATGACAATGTCTACAGCAATTCAGTTAAATGTTTGAGAGATAAAAAGCTGTGTATTCGTGATGTAATAAGAATTGAACATAACCGGAAGTTACTCAAGTATATAAAAATCGAAATCAGAATAGGAATAAAATATAGTGAAGAAGTAGTATTTTCATTAACGATTGGTATTTATCAGAAGTGTATGCCTTATCATGTTTTCCAAAATTGTTTATCGTTCGACCATGACGTCTCCATTGCTTTAGAAGTGTTGAGTCAAGTATTTTTGCTCACACACATATAATGTAGGTATATACATACGAACATACACACACATACATGCACACACATATATGTATGTACGTATATATGCATGTGTGTATGTATGTTCTTTTTACTTTTACTGACTATGACCATGATAGATCTTCGCCGCTATCAGATTTTACATTCTCATACTTACCACAGTACTCATATACAGAAGTTAAACGTCGACTTATTCAATATTCTATGCAAAACATCTCAATGTCGAAAAAATGACAGAAAAACATAGCAGCAAATGTTAGCGACTTAAAAAAAAAGTGGATGCAAATAATTTCAAGAAAATAAAACAATATCTGCATGCTAAGTGGAAGGCAAATTCAATTCTTCTTTTTTTCTTTTTTGCATCTATGAACATATTTCGGTCTCTGAAGCCTAATTATGGTCTCATGAAGCCTGTTAATTAATTCATATAGATTTTTACGCATATCAAAGAACTCTTGGTAATTACGGTATATTTCTAGGAATTAGCCCCGCTTTCTTTGACAGTCACTGGCTTCGTGTTTTCCTTTCCCACCTGTGAAGTAAATTTCAATTAATTAAGAACTTTGGGAGTACGATAATTATATTTGTATTTAGTATGCGGAACGCTCTTCTGTAGTCTTTTTTCTTCGCCATATTGTCGTTGTTTTATACAGATCAAGAGACAAGAGGAAATCATTGCAGCTAAGTGATATCTAGAAAGATAGTTACCCAAATCTGACAGTTACCATTAAACATCTGCTAAAAATAGGTTTCTTAAAGAGGTCCCTTTTTAACAGAATATTAATAAAAAATTATTAATCATGCATTAGTTTATGGTTCTACGCCAAAAAAGGCATCGCTTTGAAAGTTTGCATTTCATAACAAGAGTTTTACTAAATGCATACTTATAATTGGTATTCTTCTATGTTCTTTAAAACTATATTCGTCATGTGCGTAATCCTATATTTGAATTATGAGTGTGTAGGTAAAATATTTATAGGTCTATTTCAGTTTAAGCAATGGTAAAAAATATGCATAGAGTTAAAATTTTAAAAATTCTTACACACACACACATGCATTCATACGGTAAGTGGAAGCCAAAAACAAGGGAAAGAAAAGGCAAGGGGTCTACCCTGGTGGTCGGATGCCTATCCTTCAGAAAAGCCAT
>NC_142931.1:26581214-26583714 GCF_046866305.1 Octopus bimaculoides | reverse complement strand
CCACTGTAAGGTCAATCAGGTTAGAGCTATAATCAAAATTAACAGTAAAATGTTTTGCGCAATGATTTGGTTATTAGGAGATAAGTATGATGATGAGGATGATGATGATGATGATGATGATGAGGATGATGATGATGACAACGACGATGATGACGATGTGGAAGAAGGTTTTTTGTTGTTTTTATGCGAAGTAAGCGATTACTTCTCAGAGCTCTACCTAGAAGATAGTTACCTCCAAGGTTAACTTATGCAAAAAAAAAGAAAATGCTTCTTTGATTTTGTTATTGTTTCATTTTTTCTTTTTGATATATATACTTTTCTTTTTTCCGCACTGCAAATTCGCTAAATACATATATGCGCACGCACACATTGGTTTAAAATCTAGTAGAGATACATCTGATACCATTTTTTTCTCGTCAGACAGGTAACTGACAGATCAAACTTAATGGAGTTCTTCATCGATCTGGGGTGGATGTTATGGAAGATACTGCTAGTTATATGAATGATAACGTAACATACAGAGATATTTAGCAATAATGCCGAGTGTCCCATATTTTTGAATGGCCAACTAACAGATTGGCTGTAGCACGTCTAATTTTGAGACGAGGTTGTCTCCTCATCCCCACTTTTTACATCAACTTACTGGAAAGAACTGAAAAAAACATGGATCTGAATCTATCTCTTACTAATTCCCTCTCCATAGATATAAGATATGCCGGTGATATCACCCTAATAACTACGCTCTTTGACAAATGGAAAATATATACGTTTATGTATACGTATATCCTCTTAGAGGGAACATATTTAACAAGCATGACATGCAATATGACATCAATACATAAAATAATTAAATAAGACATAATGAAATTAATACAAAAGCTCCAAAGAAGAAAATAATACTACCATATATAATTCTATAATAATTTGCAGTCTAGAAATTAGAGGCGTCATTTGATGTATAATATACGACTACTGTTTCTTGTAACATTTATTTTTATCTTTATCAAAAACATGGTTTACGATTACGAAAGTTTTTTTTTTTAACCTATGACATCTACAGCAATTTGGGAGTTAATGTGGGATTCCTTGAAATTTTCTACCATGTTTGTGTGGTTGAGAAGCTCGATTTGCAATCGATGGTTTCCGGTTCAGTTCCACAGCGCAGCACTTTGGGCCAGTATCTTGTACAATAGCCCCGGGCCGATCAAAGCCATGAGAGTGAATTTGCTAGCCGGGAACTGTATGGAAACCCGACGAAGATATGCATGTGTGCATGAATATGTATATATATAAATATAAATATATATATATATATATATATATATATATATATATATAAAGTGTAGTATATTGCCACTTAAGTGTGGCTGACCCCTAGGGGTGGATGTTACTGTTGCTTTTAGCCCCTGGGGCTAAAAGCAACAGTAACATCCACCCCTAGGGGTCAGCCACACTTAAGTGGCAATATACTACACTTTATCGTGCAGTTACTGTTAATACTTCATTTAGAGAATTAACATTGCTATATATATATATATATATATATATATATATATATATATATATATACATATATATATATATATATATATATATATATATATATATATATATATATATATATATATATATATATATAAAGAGAGAGAGAGAGAGAGAGAGAGAGAGAGACAGACAGACAGACAGAGACAGATAGAGAACGAGAGAGAGAGAGACAGAGAGAGTTTAGTATTTGTACACTCATTTATTCTTATTCATTTACTTTTAATTATCTATTTATTTACTTATTTATTTGCTTATTTCATTCGTTTATTTGGATTACTTACACGTATGATTGTAATCAATTAATAAATAGATATAATTGAATGTTTACAGGCTGATGTTTGTCGATTGTTTATTCCCTTAATTTTGTTATTTGCCTTATATATATATTTATATATACACATGCATACATATGTGTTTATATATATATATATTTCTCTGTGTGTGTGTCTGTGTGTGTGTGTGTGTGTGTGTGTGTGAGAGAGAGAGAGAGAGAGAGAGAGAGAGAGAGAGAGAGAGAGAGAGAGAGAGAGGGGGGGGGGGTAAGTATGATAAACATAAAATGAAGCTTACGTACCTTTCGTCCACTGCAATGGATGTTCCAAATGCATTTAGATTCTGAACCACACTTCATAAATGTGGCTTTGATCTCTGTAACATACTGCAATAAAATGTTCACCTTATGAATTGTTATGGTTTAGAATCTAATTTCACTTGTAACAACCACTACAATGGACACTGTAACATGATTTTTGTCCTTGGGTAGCAACTGGTATTTCCTATTTGCATACCCCTAGAAAGTATTAAAAATACCTAATATTTCCTTCAAGTTTTGTTTTTGCTACATTTATTCAAACTTCAAAGAATTCCTCTTAATACATGGCTCTGATGCTCTCACTACACCTGCTTGTGATCAGAGATACGTATATTGTCAGCCATTAAGGGACATGCTCAAGTG
>NC_142931.1:26568714-26578714 GCF_046866305.1 Octopus bimaculoides | reverse complement strand
AAAGTGCCACGCAGTGGGACTGAACCCGGAACCATGTGGTTGGTAAGCAAGCCACTTACCACATAGCCACTCCTGCGCCTATAATATATATATATATATATATATATATATATATATATATATATATATATATATATATATATATATATATATATATATATATATATATATATATATATATATATATATATATATATATATATATATACATATATATATATATATATATATATATATATATATATATATATATGTATGTATGTATGCATGTATGTATGTATGTATCAGCTGTTTCTATCACTCTCTCACCCCTTCTGCTTTGAATGGCCCTCTCTTTCTTTTAACATTACTTTTTTATGAAACTAATAAGCGTTCGACTAATTAATTACATGCCTGTAATAAATATAGATGTTGATAATATAGAAAAAATATATTACAGAAAAAATATATCAATCTTGCTAAATACAACCAACAAAAACTACCAACCCATTATTATCTGAACAAGCCATCTATTTATCACCGTCTGTTCCTAATAGCTATATCAGATAACATATGTACTCGTTGTTCGAATAAACCAGGCCGTATTGCTAGTTAGTACCTTTAGTTTAAACGAGAGGGTGTATCTACTATTTGAACTCTTGTTGAGTTCTGCAGAGCCGTTCTTTATTAAAGATAGTACAGAAAGGAAGGAGGAAAGGAAGAGGGGGAGAAATAAGGAGAGGGTAAAGAATGAAGAATAATTGAGGGCCTAAAATATCTTTTACACTTTTAATCCAGTGATCTCTGATTTGTCCCGAAGTATTGCCTTACAGCTTTAAGTTATGTGTGTCCCTGTATGTGTGTGTGGGCGTGTGGGTGGTGTGTAAGTGTGTGTGCGTGTGTGCGTGTGTGTATATGTATGTACGTATGCATGCACGTATGTGAATACATATATATATGCATATCTGTATATATATATATATATATATATATACACATACATATGAATATGTATATATATATATAAATAATGTATATACATATATATATACATACACATACATATAGATATATGCATCAATATATATGTATGTATAAGCACATTCAAACATGCACACACACACACACACACATATATATATATATACATATAGATATATTCCTATATATATATATGTATATATCATTTTCCTTTTATTTTCATTTTATCTAGTTTCAGCTGTATATGTGTATATATATACATATATATATGTGTATATATATATATATATATATATATATATATATATATATATATATATATATATATATATACGTACACACAAACACACACAAACATACATATGTATATATGCGTGTACATATAAAAGTATGTACGGACGCACAGTCTTCTCCCTCCCTCTCCCCCTTCTCTCTTCCCTTCTCTTTCTCTCTCTATATCTCTCCCTTTGTCACTATCTATTTTTAATTTTCTCCTCTTTTAATTTTCTCAGTATTTCTTTCACGCATTTAATAGAAATTAAAACTAGACCTTTTAATACCGTTGGTATCAAAGCTAAGTCCCTGTGTTTCGATGAATATTAGCCATGTGAATGTAACTAACTGAATAACTCTTCAAACGCCTCACTAGTTTACCCCCAACATAAAGAGACAAAACATTTACTCATGGAAAGAGATCCCATAATATATTGCTTCTTGTAATTAGCCCTTCACCCTCCTCTTTATTATCATCATCCTCATCACCCATCATCAATAATTGGTTGTTTTATATTCATTTTGATATTCTTTAATATTCAACATGGTCTCCATCGTCATCATTATCATCATCTTCATCATCATCGATATCATCTTCCTAATATTATTATTATTGTTATTGTGCAAAGTAGATTGGTAAAATCGTTAGAGTATTGAACTGAGTCTAAATTCTGCCGAGATCAACTTTACCGTTTATCTTTCCAGGGTCGATAAAATACAATACCAGTGAAATTTGCGGTTTTATTCGATTCAGTCGATTAATCTCTTTCTGAAAATATAATTAATATGATTATATTTTGGTTGGGGGGAGTAATGATTTCTGCATCAGATCATTATACTTTATGCTTTCATTTCATTTTGTTGTGTCTGTTTGGCATTTCATTTCCCAGATTAAAAAAAATTAAAAAAAGACCAACACGATATTGACGTCTAATCAAGGAATTATATCTTCTCAGCTATGAAAACATTGGCGACTCAAAATACATTTTCGTAAAAAACGACTTTATTTTGAAATATAGTTAAAATCATCACCAGCAGATATTGCATTACTACAGCTAGTTGTCCAATATCCGATATCGATTTCAAATTGGAATATCTTCGCTTCACTCATGTCTGTAATGTCCTTCCGTAAGGTATTTTATATCATACTTCCCTTATCAAATTTTCACTCGTTTTTTTATGCCTGCCTAAGAAAATATTTTCTTGTGCTTAAATCTCAGCATTTGATACTCTTTTTAATGGTTGGTAACCGGATAGTACTTTTAGCCTGATATCTCCTCCACCTTTCATAATATGCATTCATCTCGTAGACTTGACAATTTTCAATACAAACGACTGAAATTCAATAAGTTAGCAATTTCACCAAGTTAACGCAATAGATTGAAAGTCAAACAGACTCTTTTATTTATTATTTCTCCTACCAAATTAAATCATTCCTTTTCTTAAATCCTAAAAAATCAATGCTTTGATTTTGCTTACAGAAAATAAAATCTTTTAGTCTTGTAATAAACCATTCTTAATGTCGTGTGGACAATGTATGTTCTAAATTTTCTTGCATTGCTGCATGACCGCCATCGCATTTTTTTTTCTGTATTCATCTGAACATATTCATCTAAAGATATATTCATCTAAACATATATAAAGTCCATTATAAATTATTAATAACTTTCAAAAAGAGAAAAATATGAACTTTCAAATGATGATGTCTATGTATATGTCTGTGTTTTTGTGTAGCTCCTATGCGTAAAAGTAATGTGTATTGTGAGTGTGCTGTTGGAATAAATATTAAGAGTGGAGTTAGACGCTATATAGAAAATTATCTCTGAGTTCAAATCAACTAGGCTCAACATCAGTTCTTAACTCGCATTTACATAGCTGATAAAGTAAATTAATAGTAATGTATTGGAAGCATAACATTCAACTAAGGTCTCTACTATTACAAAATAAAAACCCAGCCATATAACTAAAAATAAATCATTATTGCTATACGCTTTCTGTGTCACGAGATTTAATTCCGATACAAGCGATGTATTGCTTCTGAGTAACACACTTCACAATGTGAATTTCTATATGCTCCCTCGTTCTGCTAAAAACAGCAACAACATCCTCCATAAGTCACAGCCCTACCGCTTTACAAAAGATACAGCGAATAATGTAATCCTAAATAAACTGTATCTAAAACAGAGGCAGCGTAGTCGTTCATGAAATGTTTTTGATCTTAGATTAAGTCAAAATTAATCTGAGATTAAGCAACAACAATAACAACAACAATATGTTATTTTATAAAACTGAAACAGTAAAAGTAGGTTTTTCACTTCTAGTTGCGGAGAGTTCTAATTTGAGAATAATAACAGCAATAACATGATTATTGAATTATGCTTTATATTTATAACAATTTTATGTGCATCGCTGATTCGAAAAGTGTTTGAACACGATCTTATCTTTCCAAAATATGTAGCTGATTAGCTAAATTAAAACATATGACACCTTTGAAATTCTTCATTCACATATGTTTTTTTCTCTGATTTTATAAAATAGAACACAATATAATTTGATTAAAAATAGTTTATGTCTTGTCAAACAAAGATGTGTGTGTAATACAATATAATATACTTTTCTACTCTAAGCACAAGGCCCGAAATTTTGGGGGAGGGAGCCAGACGATGAGATCGACCCCAGTTCGCAAGTGGTACTTAATTTATCGACCCCGAAAGGATAAAAGACAAAGTCGACCTCGTCGGAATTTGAACTCAGAACATAAAGACAGATGAAATATCACCCTTCACCCTTTCGGGGTCGATAAATTAAATACCAATTGCGCACTGGGGCCGATATAATCGACTGGCCCCCTCCCCAAAAATTTCGGGCCTTGTGCCTTGTGCCTAGAGTCCTTTGTGTTTACGTACAAAGTAATAGCCGTTTCCGGAAAAAACTTTAGATTTATATGTGACTTCGTCAGTGTGTGTGTGTGTGTGTGTGTGTGTATTCTAAACTATTAATACGGAAGTGAGAGAGTAGTGGAAGCTTTATGTAGGGCAACGAATGTTTCGGGTTACTTCTGCTTATTTAGGATAACGATTGTTGTCCTAAATAAAGCTTCCACTACACTCTGCCTTCCGTAATAATCATTTAGAATACATTCAACGTGCACCGAAGAATTCGTTATGTACAGCCAGCAACGAAAGTGCAATACACCGGATGATGTCTGGTGAACGTGCTCTTTAGGCACACTACAAGGGACATTCTCCATTAGAAGGTTTAGATACTACACCTTCCTACCTAAGCTTTAATTATAACTACAACTTCTATATATATATATATATATATATATATATATATATATATATATATATATATATATATATATATATATATATATATACATATATATACATACATATATATATACACATTTATATATAACACATATATATATTTACATACATTTATATATAATATACATATACATATACGTATATATATGTGTGATATATACACACACACATATATATATATATATATATATATATATATATATATATATATATATATATATATATATATATATATATGTATATATGAATATATATACTTGAATTTTATTTCAGACTGCAATTAATTTTACCGTTAATTTTAATAAAATGTCTCATTTCATAATACATACATACGTATATGAATACATACATATCATGTATATACACACACACTCACTCACATACACATATACATACATGTTCGTGTGCAGATATAGCATGTTATTTGTTATTTTACTTCCTTGTTTGCTAGTTACACGATCTTGAGTCTGAAATCTGGAGAAGGTACATTTGATATATTTATATTACTTTGATATATAAAACAATATATAAGATGCAATTATATTTTCCAGTATCCCTATACTTCATTATATTATTGTTTAAACATGAATTGATTTCTTTTTTTCAAATTTTGCATGAAAAATATATTTTCGTTATATTTCGTAATATACATTTCTGTTTATCTATTTTACTGTTTTATTAAGCGGGTCTATCCACAGTAATTTTGGTTATAGAAATGCGTTCAATTTCCCTTAGTTTCCAAGCGAATTAATATATATATGTGGAACTTTTCTTATCTCTGAATGAGTGTAAATGACGGTTATAAATGTTTTCCCAGTTAATTGCCGTGAATCTCGTGTAAATTCTTTTCAATACCATCAACATCAATGAGTGTTGTGGCGGGGAGATACACGTTCTGCTAAATGGGTTGTTTGAGAGATTTCTGGTATTACAAGTTGTTTGCTGGGATAAGGATGTGCCTTAAGACATTTTAAACAACTATTCATGTACGTGTGTGTATATGTGTATGTGTGTATATGTATATGTGTGTATATGTGTGTATATGTGTATGTGTGTATGTGTGCGAGGGTGGGTTGATGTGTGTATACAAACATATAGATACACACCCATGTGTGTATTTGTGTAGGTAATAAATCATATAAAATTAGATTGAGGTTTTGTGACGTATATACACTTACATACATATATGTGTGTGTGTATGCATGTATATACATATATACAAATATACATAATACATATATACAAATATACATAATACATATATATATATATATATATATATATATATATATATATATATATATATATATATATATATATATAACTTTACAAAAACTTTCAATTTATTTCATTTCTGATTTTCGCTTTGTTGTAGTTTCATATTGTTTATCAAACAGAAATGACATACATATATACATATATGTAAATGTGTATATATATTTATGCATACGCACGTATATATATATATATATATATATATATATATATATATATATATATATATATATATATATATGTATATATATATATGTATATATTTATATATGTGCATGTGTTTGTGTGTGTGTGTGTGTGTGTGTGTGTGAACACAATTTTCATAATACAACATAATAGAGTAAATATCAACGATATTACAATGAAACAATTACATGATAGTAATATAAAAAGAGTTAAATCATAGAAAATAAAAACATGAGATATGTGATATGGTGAATAGGATGCGGCAGGAACCAGCTACTTAAATATCATTATATGATCTAATAGTTTACTGATAACCGAATTTAACTGCTAAAAATATAAAAAAAATAAGTCACTTATTTTCTGTTCCCCCGCTCTCTTCCTCTTGCCTGAAATCTGTCTTACGCATATGCATATACATTTATGCATGCGCATATATATGTAAGTATATATGTGTATATAAATATCTATCTATATATATATATATATATGCATAAGTACATGTGTGTGTCAGTATGTTTATGTGTGTATGTATGAGTATGTATATATATATATATATATATATATATATATATATATATATATATATATATATATATATATATATATATATATATATATATATACATATATCTATCCATATATATATGTATATATTCTTTTATATGTTTCAGCCTCGAGGTTGCGGCCATGCTTCGGCGCCGCCCGTAGATATATATATATATATAAATATATATATATATATATATATATATATATATATATATATATATATATATATATATATATATATATATATATGTATGTATGTATATATACAGACAAGTTAGCGATATTTAGTTCTTGACATTCTGAGGGATTGGAATTGACATAGCCTTTCATCCTAGTGAGGTCGATGCAATAAGTAGCATGAAAGAACTAGAATCGTTATAATCGGCTGTCCCTTTCCCTACATAATCTGGGTGGAGTGGTTGTGTCTAAGATAAAAAAAAAAATAACGAATCGTGCCCAAGATCTGGTTCCATCTCACATTTAGCATCATTTTTCAAAATTAACCGCAATATGGAGCTGCATCGTATCGGAGTAACTAAACATCTAAAAAAAAATAATAATAAAATACAGCGTGTTATGTATTTCATGTGAAAATGCGAAATCCTGAATTGTGTGTGTATGTGTGTGCGTGCGCGCGCATCATTGAGAATAACAGTAATGGTGTAATCAACCTGGTGGAAATCACAGCAAGGTTTATCCCAAATCATATACGACTGTCTAACGAAACACACACACATACACACACAAGTGGTCTGCACTCTATGTTGAAAAATATGAAGATGGTCATGACACGAACATCTTTGACTGTCAGTCAATTAGATCAGGATTAAATAGCAGTATCAACAACAGTATTTCTCTTAATCATACAAATTAAGCTTCATATTTACGTTAGACTTACAATCATACTTCTATTAAGCAATGTAATATAGGTTTAAAGATCTAAACAGGGTAAATTATATGTGTGTTTATTTAAATAATCAAGCTTTATTTATATCTTAGAGAAAGCTAAATTTTGCGTCGTTACTTTGCTTATTTTTGTTTTTGTGGGATTTGTGTTCTATTTCATCTCGCGCAAAATTCCAGGCTTTATTTATTTTTATGTAGTAAAAATTAGATGTATCACGTGACTGATAATGTTTATATATCACACACTTTTTCTCGTGTGAGATATAATCTCAAACATTCTAATATATTATTTAAGTAAATATGATACATAAATATTACGGTAAATGAAACACTATGTTTACTATGGAAGTAAACAATTCCGTTTAATGTTTTTGTTTCTACAAATAATTTTGACTCATTCAGTCATTATTGTGGTACTCTCTCAGTATTTCCTTTAATAAATACAAACATCTCAGTTCAAATAATAACGAAGCCACCTTTGATTTTCGATGTTTTTAGCGTTGAGTATATGTGTGTGTGTGTGTGTGTACTGGTAAAGGACTGGAGTAGTTAAAGTTGAGTATACCACTCTCTTTTAAAGTTTCTCTCCTGCCTAACCATAAAACACCAAAATGGAAGTGTATTGGCGGGACTGGTTTAGTACCGGACAAAATATGGTGCGGGGTTCAGTTTCGCCCATTCATATTCTGATTTCACATACTGCCAAGGTTAAATCATGCCGTATTAATAAAGTTAAAAATACGTATTACATGTTAATTAAAAAATACGTATTAATACGTTAAAAATACGTATTAATAAAGTTAAAAATTGAAGTTTAAATTTATTTAGATCCTGTAGTTTCATTAGGCTGGTACTTATCCTGGTTTAGGTGGCTGAGAGCATACAACACCACTGCCAACTAAGCTGAATGCCAGTCCGTTGCAGCATTAACTCCTATTTGTTGCTTACACTGAGTGGAATCAGAGCAACGGAAACGAAATGCTTTGCTCAAAGTTTATGATCACGTGTACAACGTCATAACCCACAAGACTATGCGCTTTCCACTCAACTGAAGTACTAGAGTCGATATAATTCTATTACGCCCTTTCTTCAAATGTGAGGCCTTGCACCTATATTAGAAGTCACTATTAAGAGCGTGGTCAAGGCGGTGAGCTGGCAAAATCCTTAGCGCGCCGGGAAAAATACTTAGCGGTAATTCGCCCGTCTTTATGTTTTGAGTTCAAATTCCGCTGAAGTCGACTTTGCCTTCCATCCTTCACAGGGTTTATAAAATAAGTGCCACTTGAGCACTAGGGTCGACGTACATGATTTACCCACGAAATTTCTGGCCTCGTGCTAAAATTTGAAATCAATATTAACAACGTGAGCATGAATTTGTGGCGTAATTCATCATAGCTAGGTGAGGAGAAGGGATTCTACCGTTTAGAACAAGCTCGATTCTTTAGTATTCACTTTTCATTTCATACAAACATTCCACTTTGTAAATATTATTGAACTGAATCTTTTCGACACAAACCATCGCAAGTTTCTGCTGAATCTAGTACTTACTTTGATATGTTGTGTAGCTTATCTTAACATAACTTTCAATCCCGTTTAGCATCTGGGATATCATTTGTACACATTTGTTTTGTGTTTGTTAGAGAGTTACGATTAAAGTATCATCTTATCGGGTCACTTACTCTGGCCTCCGGTCTCTCTAATCACAAGTTGATACCCAATGTAAGCTCGATAAAAATAATGATTGATTACTCATATGTCGAGGGAGGGAGCATATCGCAAAATGATATAAACAAAAATCTAGCTGTCTCGGTATGTAAATAGAATCATGATAGACGTCTTTACTTTTATAGCCCATATGGTTTTCATTTCTAAGCAAAACTTTCTGATAAAACTGAAGCTTATGTTAGTATACATAGCTTTTAATGAGCGATAGACACACTTTTACCTGCACAGGACGTCAACATATCTTTGAAATTATTGCGTGGAGACATCTTCTTTCAAATTTCGAATTCCTCGCGGTGAAATACGAAACTGTAAATAGAAATATCCAATCAGCTTGGGACTTGTTGCTAGAATGGTCTTCTCTTCTTTTTCAATCATTTATTTCTTCTATTTGTGCATGAAGGGCTGACTTAGCTGAATTTACGTGAGACCCTAGGTGACAGCCTACAGTCAAAAATGTTAAGTAATATGTATCCTATTATCGGCATTGTGAAGTGTTCATGACGAAGACATTTTTGTTTCAGTATCTCACTTGAGTTAAGGCGGCGAGCTGGCAGAAACGTCAGCACGCCGGGCGAAATGCTCAGCGGTATTTCATCTGTCTTTACGTTCTGAGTTCAAATTCCGCCGAGGTCGACGTTGCCTTTCATCCTTTCGGGGTCGATTAAATAAGTACCAGTTACGCACTGGGGTCGATATAATCGACTTAATCCGTTTGTTTGTCCTTGTTTGTCCCCTCTGTGTGTAGCCCCTTGTGTGCAGTAAAGAAATGAGAAACGTTAGCACATGTGTAT
>NC_142931.1:26536214-26561214 GCF_046866305.1 Octopus bimaculoides | reverse complement strand
ACACACACACACACATATGCATATGCACACACACACGTATTTGTGAAGTTCTTTTATATATTATCCGTACATGTAATAAAAGAATGTGATCTGCATAGAGATTACGGTCCTCTATCAATGGATCATCAGCCACATTGATTTCAAAGGATGTTGCAGTATTCAGGCATTTTGCAAAAGTATAAGCCGCATGAGCAACAACTAATCTCCTCCAAACCGATGTCGGATCACCTCCATGCTGAAGTTGACATGAATTAATCCAGAAATTTAAAGTAAAGCAAATCCAGCCCCAGCACCACCACCATCACAAAAAAAAAACATAATAAATGCAATGGAGCTGGAGAATGAATAAAAATAAAGAAATAAAGAAAGAAATTCAGGTCGCGATATTGGCCATTAATATTTAAGGAATTTTGCCCTGACACCACAGCCAGTCGTATAATGTCATAATAACCTCTTAATAAATTATTAATCCGTTACAGTGTATTTATTTCAAATACTTTTTCCTTAGTGAGTTAGAGGAGCTGTATTTAATAGCTTAATTAAGTACAGATGGTTGGTTTCGTAAAACAGGACATTGAATATGTGCATGTGTTTCAGTGTATGTGGATGGATGGATGGATGGATGGATGGATGGATGGATGGGTGGATGGATGGATAGATGGATGATGGCTGGATGCATCGATAGATGGATGGAGGTACCTATGTATATGAAGTAGCACCGCATCCGGTCGACTCGGTAAATGTCGAGTGATTTAGTAAAATAGAATCCATGAAGCTTGAGTCCACGGACGCTTAAATTTCGGCGGCTCAGTTCAGTCCATGTGACTGCAGATGGGTATCATGGGAGATGCAACTCAGCTCTGGAATCAGTAAGTGGACTGTATACCGTATGCATACCATTTCTTTCTTTGGTATAAATTTGCTGAGTTACATTATTGTAGTTAATACGGAATCCTATTGACGAAGCCCAGCATTTTCGGAGAATCCTTGGAATGTCTTACAAATCTTGTCTATGGATAGATGGATGGATGGATAGATGGATCTACACGTGCACACATACGCAAATGTATGTGTACAAACAAAAGATTGAGTAGTCAATACATGAAGTAAGGTTTGTATTTATGTCCGAAGTGACTGATTCTCTTCTCCGATTGTCTAAGTTTCTCACAATTATGAATTTGGTTGCCTTAACAAACGCTTACTAACAAGAATCTCGATTGAACATGCAGTTGGACGTGCATTTGCGCCTGGTTGTGCTTGCGCGTTTGTGTGTATGCTTTTGTTTGTTTGTGTGTGTGATGGGGCGGGGAGGTGCAAAAGGATTTTAAAAAGCCATACAGTACAGATTTAAATTACAATCTACTTCGCTAACTTTTCATAATGAATTGTACATGGCTGAGGTTTTGACATAGATTGTATCATGCTATCTATTCTTAGCTTCAAAAACTCTTACAAGACTTAAGAAGTTCTGTGGATTTCGATTAATCGTTTAAATTGTAGCACAACCATTCAATCTTCTACCTATGGTGAACTTATGTGAACACATAAAATGTATCAAGCTACTCTGCAAATATGGTACGAAGAATATCACTTCCGTTTTAGGTACAAAGAACTTCAACAAATCTCATGCATTTCTAGTGTGAATAATCATATTAGAAATGCATGAGATGGCAGTAGTAATATCTTATTTCTTTTTCTCATCTCACGACGTCCTCGTTTAACTGGATGAAGAATATGCAGCTAAAATATAAAATATTTAGAGCCAATTTCAAAGGTACTGTTTATGAAAGTTACATTAAGACAGGTTTGTGATACCATTTATTTCATTCAATTTCCATAATAAATTATAAATACCTGATATTTTGACATAAATAGCTTGAAAAATTGTTACAACACTCCAAATATTCCCAATATTCTACGGCTCTTCCTTGTTATAAAATCCTAGTAAGTATTGATCGTCTTCCAAAACAAGAAACTTTTTCAGATTGTCTTGCAAATATGGTAATGACAACGCACAACTTCCCCACGGATCCTACCTACATACATACATACAGACATACATACATACATACATACATACACACATACATACATACATACATACACACATACATACATATGCATGTATGTGTTATGTAAAATTCGAGTCCACAGAAGCTTCAAGTCTCACCCAAAATCTTATTCAGCCTAATCCGTAAGGTGAAGTTTGAAGTCTATGACGAAATGAATTCTACGGTTTGAATCTCCTCTCACTATTTAGTCGCCCGACTAGTAAATATTATTTTAAAACTTGCTTTAAAATACTAACCCCCATGTAATAGTTATCTTATTTGAGTGAGTGTATGTGTGTGTGTGTGTGTGTGTGTGTGTGTGTGTGTGTGTGTGTGTGTGTGTGTACACTTCATATGTCCCATAATTTATTATGTGATCTAAACAAGCTACTATTCAATAGTAAAACAGTAGAATCTTGTGAACCTAGTGATGATTTTTATCGGTAAATAGTCATAGACATCATTTAAATGATGAAATGAATCTTACACAGCGCAGAGGAAGAGAATTCTCACGCTCCCTGCAAGAACCATCCTTGAGATTTGTTTAGTTATGTTGTTAGATAAAAGTGGGAGATAAATTTTATCGTCTTTAGAGAAATGAAAAGTAAAATCTTCTTCAGAGGGATTTGGCATCAAAATAGTGAAGTAGCGAGCTTTACATATCCGTACTGGCTTTCACATGCCATCTTTTCATTTTTCTGTAGTAACACTGTGTCCATTAAACATAGGAATGTAAGTTTAGATACCGTTATGTAAGTTGGTTTTATTACACGCTAATAATCAAGTCCGTTTCCAGACAAGCTTTACTCCTTTAAATAATAATTAGTCAGCGTTACATCAAGAGTTCGGCAAAACTTAACACACATTACAGTTGTTTTCATTGTAGCTGTTCTTTAACGAATGAAGTTGTTACGTACACGTGATACAGCAACAGCCCGAACTTTTATGTTTCCTAATGCAGTTATTATGTGTGAAAGAAATAAAGAGAGAAAGCTAGAAAGAGCGAGGAAAACTGAACGAGAGCAAGGAACATAGTTTGGAAAAGAAAAGAAGGAAGAAAGAGAAAGAGGAGAAAAGCTGATACAATTCGTAGTTAATTTGTTTTAGCTTATCCAGTAACAGTCTTACTTCGTTGCGTCTAAATCAAAAAAAATGTTTTCCTTTTTTTAAAAGCCTTCACGTTTAAGCTACGTAGTTTATTACTTTACACCAACAGCGTTAATAGCAACAAGAATAACAATCAAGATATGTAATGATAATAATAATTCTTTCTACTTTAGGCACAAAGCCTGGATTTTTTTGTGGTGGGGGATGGACCAGTCGATTGCATCGACCCCAATGCTCAACTGGTGCTTATTTTATCGCCCCTGAAATGATGAAAGCGAAAGTCGCCTTCTACTGACTTTATACTAAGAATGTAAAGCCAGAAGAAATGCTGCTAAGCGTGTTAACGATTCCGGCTAATAATAATAATAACCCTGTCTACTACAGGCACAAGGCCTGAGATTTTGTGAGAGGGAATAGTCGATTTCATCAACCCCACTACTCAACTAATGCATCAATCCAAGGATATTGTTGTAACAAAACACCTTTGAAACTAGATGGATAAAAAATAAAGACTCCGGTGGGATTCGGAATTAAAACCGAGCTGAAGAAAATCAAATATTGTAAACTTAAATTCGTATTTTGTGCAAAGAATAAGGATTTCTTTGCACAATGAGCTGAGTGAATCAACCATAATATATTACTAGTGTTTATTTCATTGACCTCTGAGGTGAGAAAGCAAAAGTCGTAACTTGTGGAAGAAATTTGAATTCAAGATAAACTAGAAAAGCACTCGGAGAGCGCAGACCGCCGCCAAGCAGCTCATTTCCACCCATATACACGCATGCTGAAAATCGCCCAATTTCCCAAACCAACATAACCTCCTTGGCGGGGGTAAAAAAAAATAACACAGCCATATGATTTTAAGAAAAAAAACCCTTTAAAAACAGGGATCATCTGAAGCAGTTCACAACCACCAACATCATCATCAGCATTGTCATTGCTTCCACTTCAACCACATACACCGCCATCAATGTTATCATGATGGTTACCTTGACAGTCACTTTCACCACCACAAGCAGTATAACCACTACAATACCACCATCACACAACTAACACTATCATCAACACCACTATTACCAACATCACCTCAGCATTACACATCACACCGCTCCTGTCGCCATTATAACCACCGATACAATTTTATCCTCCTCCCATACTTATCTTGACCATCGTCATCATCAACACTGTCTCTAAACAGCAACGCCGCCATAGGTTACGTGGAAACGATGTGTTTTCAAGGGAGATAATCAAAGAACGTAACACTAATATTTCATGTAAAGTAAATATAACAAATGAAAAATCCTTCAAGAATCCATAAAACTTTCCGGATCACTACCTAAATTTCATCATCTGTTCCTTGTGTCATTACCAACTTTTCCAACAAGTTTCATCAAATACCATTCGCGAATACCGTTCGATGTGGGAAAACTCTTACAAAAACTTAAATTTTTTAAAAATCTAAACTTTAAAAATTCTATCTCGGATGAAGGAGATGCCACCACCAAAGTCGAAAGGAAACGTTTTTGCTTTGCATATTCCTTGAAACGATCGTAGTAAACCTCACTTCATTATATCTTTATTTCATTCGTGAACTGCTTTATTTTTTATTTCATTCAATGACAGTTTTAAATCGCCTTTCTCTATTTAATTTTACTTCATTCGAGCACTATTGTAAATCTTTTAAACATCTCACCTGCTCGTGATTTTGATTTAATTTATTTTATTTGATCTAAATTTCTGTATATATATTGTGATCACCCAAACTTGAGATTATATAATAAAAATGTATATGTATACACTTGATTGAATTCCCAATTTGAATATGTATTGGCCGTACTAGGAGGATGATAAACTAATCTGTTTTCTCACCCTCTTTGAACCTTGATATTTGCTCAATATATTGAGCCCATCCGTGTTATTTCGTGAAAAGAGTTACACTCTTTTATTATTTCATATATGTATATTTATAAGGCGACGAGATGGCAAAAGCGTTAGCACGCCGGGCGAAATGCTTGGCGGTATTTCGTCTGTTTTACGTTCTGAGTACAAATTAAACCACGGTTGACTTTGCTCTTCATTCTTTCGGGGTCCATAAATTAAGTACCAGTTGCGTACTCGGGTCGATCTAATCGACTGGCCCCTACTCACCAAAGATTTCGGGCCTTGTGCCTAGAGTAGAAAAGAATATATATACATACACATATATATATACATACACACACACACACACACACACACACACACACACACACACACACACACACACACACACACACACACACACACACACACACACACACGCACACACACACACACACATATATATATATGTATATATATATATATATATCACACTCAGAAACACATACAGTGTAACACACAGATTGACACATTCACACACACACAGATGCAAACTCGCACAGAAGCAGACACACATTCTAGCATACGACTGAATAACTGACATAAATAAATATATTTTATAAGAGTTTTCAAAACTCTACAATTTATTTAAAAACAAAAAAAGAAATTACGATATATGGTAGTTATTTATTGTTTTGACTCTAAACACGCAACCTAGTTCCTCTTTCTGTGAACTCCAGAGAATATAAATGCCGAGACAAAAGAATTTAAGAGAATAATTGAATAGTTATTGTAAAAAAAAAAAAGCAGATATAAAGTGGGAACAAGAAACAGACAAGAATTCTCTTTTACTGAGGTTTATTTAATTTAGCATATATATATATATATATATATATGGGAGAATATACAAAAAATAACAACAGACGAGGACAGGTGGTGTAAATAACAAAAGTATATATTAGTATGACGCTCGGGAATACGGAAAGTCTTTGACGTTTCGAGCTACGCTCTTCAACAGAAAGAATACGGAGACAAGGAGAAAAACACGGAGAAAAAAAATTGAATAGTGTTCAGTCAACGGTCAATCATAATAATGATATATATATATATACATACACATATATATATACATATATATATATATATACACTTATATATACATATATATACATATATATATACACATATATATATACATATATATATATATATATATATATATATATATATATATATATATATATATATATGTATATATGTATGTATTTATATGTATATGTATGTATATGTATGTATTTATATTTATATATATATGTATGTATATGTATATATTTATATATATACATATATGTATGTAAATGTATGAATGTATGCATATGTATTTATAAATATATACGCACATACATTCATATGTATATATATATATATATATATAGGTACCGTCCACTGCATCTCACGAGATACTGCAGCAGCCTCGGTTTCAGAGGACCTCAGCTCTTCAATGCCCTGCCAAAACATTTGAGAGACATGCAAGACATGGATGCGGAGGTCTTCAAGACAAAACTTGACGCTTTCCTCTCCACGATAGCAGACGAACCAATGGCTCGTAATGAGACGCAGTTTAGGGCAGCTATGTCAAATTCTCTTATACACCAGATGTGCCATCAAAACTCTTGATTGGACCATGTCAGGTGAGGGAGAAGAGCCATGCAAGGAACGTAAAAATCACGGTGGTGCACCAGTATGACCGCAGCCACTTGGCTGAAACACATAAATAAATAAATAAATAAATAAATATATATATATATATATATATATATATATATATATATATATATATATATATATATATATATATATATATATATATATATATATATATATATATACATATATATATATCCACATATGCACACATACATTTATATATATACATATATATTCATATATAAACATACATACATATGCACATATGTGTGTGTGTGTGTGTGTGTGTGTGTGTGTGTGTGTACGTGTCTGCGTGTCCGTTTTAAATAAGTTCTTTGTTTTATAAGGACTATTTTGTAACTATAGATTAATACTACTAGTTTAGCTGATGTCGCTACTTGTCAGAAAATAAGATGATGGATTCCCTGGCAGTGTTTATACTTTTAACGCTGCTTACACCACCAGATTGAATGGTGCTGCCCAAGTGTCGAAACCATAGTGATTTCTGTTGGGCAGGTGATGATGGGAATAAACTTATATTATGCTTGATTGCGAATTTCTTATACCTCAGTTTTGTTTTTTCTGAGTTGTCCTTCATTCTTGTAAAGTGGAAAGTGTTTCTGGATTCATAATTTGTAGGAGTTTGTCATCATAGATAATCTTATTAGACTTAGATACTGCTTAGATATTGGTGCCTAGATTTATATATATATATATATATATACACATGATAAGGTCTAAAGTGAAAAAGCACAGAAATATTGTTTGTGTAGACAGATTATTTAACCCCTTACAATATGTATAGAGTCGACCGGTTTCGCTTTGTTAATCATGACTCAATGTGACGAAATCATTATAAGTTTTTGATTTAATCCTTCGCATAAACGCAAAACTTTCCATGCCTGCTTCTACGCAAGATTAAATCAAAAACATTATGATTTCATAATAATGAGCCATGACTAGCGAAGGGTAAGCGGTCAACTCTGTATATGTTTTAATGGATGAAATAACCTTTATCTACACAAAAAAGATTTCTGTGCTTTTTCACCATACATTCTATTTTATATTTACCACCACGTGGAATCTCCCACCGAGTTTTTCACCTATATATGTGTGTGTGTGTGTGTGTGCGTGTGTGTGTGTGTATAATATGTATATATATATATGCATGTATATATTGTTTTGAATACAATTATATAAATATATAAGAGACCAAAAGTGTACGTACGTCGCTATATGTATATATCGAAAAAACAAAACAAAAAAATGGAACAAGGACGTAAAAGACGACAACTGTTGGACGATACAAAAATGGACAGGAAAAAACAAGGACGGGTCATTCGGAGCTTTCTTTCGTCAATCGAGTTACCGGCCGAAACTGCAACGACGATCTGGAAATCGCCTGACGAAAGAAAGCTCCGAATGACCCATCATTGTTTTTTCCTGTCCTTTTTTTGTATCGTCCAACTATCCGTATGTTTTGTTGTCGTCTGTTACGTTCTTGTTCCATTTTTTGTTTGTTGATATATATATATATGTGTGTGTGTGTGTGTGTCTGTGTGTGTGTGTGTGTGTGTGTATGTGTGTGTGTATGTGTGTGTGTGTGTGTGTGTGTGTGTGTGTATGTATGTATATATATATATATATATATGTATATATATACATATATATACATGTTTGTATATATATATATATAATCTTTTACTTGTTTATATATACGACGGGCTTCTTTCTGTTTCCGTCTACCAAATCCACTCACATGACTTTGGTCGGCTCGAGCCAATAGCACAAGACACCCAAGTGCCACGCAGTGAGACTGAACCCATAACCATGTGGTTGGTAAGCAATCTACTTATCACACAGCCACGTCTATGCTTGTAAAATCTTTCATCATTTATTTTTCTTTCAGTCACTAAACTTCGGCCAAACTGGGGCACCATCTTGACGGATTTAGTCGCACAAATCGCCCCATAATTATGTTTTAAGCATGATTTTTATTCCATCTTTTTAACGAACCCCTGGATTACGGGCACGTATACAAGCAATTAGCGGTTGTCAAACAGTGGTGGGGAAAAATACAACCACACACACACACACACACACATACATACACGCATATATATATATAATGTATGTGTGTGTGTATATATATATATATATATATATATATATATATATGCTTCTTTCAGTTTCGGTCTAGTATATCTACTCACAAGGCTTCGGTCGGCCCAGGGCTATAGAAGAAGACAGTTACCGAAGGTGCCATGCAATGGACCGAATTTGGAGTCATATAGTCAGAAGCAAACTACTAACCACATGTGTGGTTTCTCTGTGTGTGCATATGTGCGCGCGTGTGTTTGTGTCTATCTGTGTGACTGTTTTTCTGTCTGTCTAAATGTATGTATGTATGTATGCATGTAGATATTATCAGTAATATACTGTACATGAAGAACCATTGAAAGCAAACATGTTTTATAAATACATATACAAGTCTGTTTTACACACATACACGTGCGCACGCACGCACACGTATATATACTACTAACTCCCTTTCTCCCTTTCTCCCTTCCCCATTTTCACACTACATACGTCAAGATCACCAGCATTCTACCTCCCACACACAGCCCCTCGTTCCCGATCACCGTTTGTTATCTCCCCCTTTCTTAGCTCTCCTGAAATAAGAATTTCTAACTTCCGGTCAGTCATTGTTATGATCGGCCATTATTATGATTGACCGTTGACTGAACACTATTCAATTTTTTTTCTCCGTGTTTTTCTCCTTGTTTCCGTATTCTTTCTGTTGAAGAGCGTAGCTCGAAACGTCAAAGACTTTCCGTATTCCCGAGCGTCATACTAATATATACTTTTGTTATTTACACCACCTGTCCTCGTCTGTTGTTATTATTTGTATATTCTCCCATATATATATATATATATGAGCCACACGTGAATCGGTGGCGAATTCTTCCTCCGTCTTCCTTTCTATTACTTTCCTCTGTTTCCGAAGAAGATCGTCTGCTCGAAACATTAAACCATCTTTCTTTCGTTTCCCGAGCGTCTGCTAATACATTACATGTACCACGTCCTCGCGTCGTTGTGTTCTTTGTATTTGTTCTTTTTTGGATTTATATATATATATATATTTATGGGAAAGAAAGAAGAGTAATAGAAGAGAAAGGGACGGACGGACAGGCAGGCAAGCAAAAGTGCCCAATGGCAGAGTCATTAGGGCATTGGGTAGAATGATTTGCTGTAATCATTCTAGCTCTCTGTACCACCACTGACTTCGACATTGACTTTCATACGTTGTCCATAAAGTAGTGATGTCGATGCTAACCTTGTTGCTTATATTATGAACCATTACAAATGTAAGGTGTGTATGTATCAGTATGTATATATATATATATATATATATATATATATATATATATATATATATATATATAGTAAATCCCAATAAGAACAAACACGAAAAACACAACAGGAAAGTCCAATAGAAGGGAAGACGGAGGAAGAAAATCATCAACGATTCACATATGGTTACATATATATGTATACATATATACAAATAAATATATATATATATATATATATATATATATATATATATATGTGTGTATATATATATATATATATATATATATATATATATATATATATATATATATATATATATATACATATGTATGTATATATATATATATATATATATATATATATATATACATATGTATGTATATATATATATATATATATATATATATATATATATATATATATATATATATATATACATATATATATACAGAGAGAGAGAGAAAGAGAGAGGAATAGATAGATATACAGATGCACATATACACACATATATATACATATACACACATATATGAATTTTTATATGTATAGATATTTATACATATTGCATATACATATATATATATTAATATGTATACGTATATAGTTTTGCGTGCGTGCGTGTGTGTGCGTGTGTGTGTGTGTGTGTGTATGTGTGCGTGCGTGCGTGTGTGTGTGTGTGTGTGTGTGTGTGTGTGTGTGTGTGTTGTGCATGAATTTTTTTTTAAACAAATATTGTTTCTAGCTAAACAATTCAAAGTAAGGTAAACACTTCCAGTCTGATATGCTGTCAGCGTTTTCATGGGGATTGTAGCTGATATGTGAGCGGAGGAAACAGCTGTGTATAATGTTTTTCTTCATTGGTTGTTTGGAGTCCTGAGAGATAAGATGGCAAATAGCCATAGAAAAGGGAGATCTCACTAAGGAGCAGGGGATAGAGAAAACACTATTCTTTCAGTCAAAATTTCAGCACCCTTAGAAATAATTGACAGTTGATGATGTTGATGATGTTAAACGTTTATTTTTATTTTATTTCATTTTATTTTATTTTATTTATTTCACTTTTAAATTTGGCAAATCGCCAGACAAATGTAGAAATGGGGTTGAATAATTTTGAAAGGTGCAAAATTATTTAACATTGCACTTTAAGTGAAGACTTTGATGCGGATTGCAGAAACCGTGTAATGTAGATGTCGTATGGGATTTAGAAGTTTCTCTTGTCGTTCCGAGTTCAAATCCGACCAATATCGACTTTAACTTCTATACATATAAGGTCGATAAAATAAGTACCTGTCATCTCAATAATAATAATAATAAGGGTATAAAAGATGGGCTACAGCAAATATTCTGCTCAATATCACAGATTTGCTTGTCAGTTGCTTGACCTTAACCAGTTGTGCATGTCTCTTAGTGGCTGACGATATGTGCATCTCTGGTCACAAGAAGAAGTGGTGGAGGAGCATCATAGTTACGTGTTGAGAGGAATTCTTTGGGATTTGGATAATTCACTTTTGGAAATGTGGGTGTTTTGTTCAACATCCTTAAGCAACCCTTATTCAGGGATCTTTTCAGCGGGATGGGTTACTCGACTTGAGGATGTGTAACCCGGGATGGGTTACTCGACCTGAAGAAAATTCTAACTGGCCCCCACCTGCAACTGTTATCTTGGTATGAGATCACTATGTCGCACACATTTGGTTGTGATGCATGTGCCTGGTGTACCATTATCAGACGGGTAGTCATGATGGGCATTACTGGGCCCCGTACATTTTACACCAGTATCATTCTGACGGCATGCATTGCTCTCTCACTCAATAATGATAATGATGATGATGATGATGATGATGATGATGATGATGATGATGATGATGATGATGATGATGATGATGATGATGATGATGATGATAATAATAATAATAATAATAATAAATACCCTGATGCAATATCAAGCAGTGGCTCTCAAGGTTTCTGATCTTAACTGGTTATCAGTGTTACCATGTAGATATTTTGTCTTGGTGTAAAAGATGGGCTACAGCAAATATTCTCGAATATGTTCAATACTTTAACTAGTTGAGCATGTCGAATATGCTTGACCTTAAGTAGTTGAGCATGCCCCTTAGTGGTTGACGATTTGGGCATCTCTGATCACGATCAGGGGTAATGGAGGAGCATCATGGCCATATGGTAAGAGGAATTTTTGAGGGTTTGAATAATTTACCTCTAGAAACATGAGTGTTTCATTCATCATCCTTAAGCAACCCTTATTCAAGGGTTCATCAAGAAAAATATGCTTTCTAATCGATGTATCAATACCAGCAGATGACAACGTTTCTCTAAAAGAAATGGAGAAACTTTCAAAATACAAAAACCTGGAAATAGAGGTAACTCGAATGCGGAGTATAAAAACAGAAACAATTCCTTTCATAGTAGGCGCATTAGGTATGATAAAAAATATTCAAACAAATACATAACAAAATCACTAGGTGTATATAACATACAGAAAATAGCACTACTAGGCAACGCAAACATCGTACGTAAAACACTTTCAATACTGTAACAATAAGAGCATCGCAACAACCCATAGCACATACCCAGGGCACACAGAGCTGTGCCTGGTAGTGCAGTGAAAGCACGCGATGAAAATAAGACTATTGAATAATAATGATGATAATCTTTTCTACTAACGGCACAAAACGAAATTTTAGGGGAGAGGACTAGTCGATTACATCAACCCCAGTGTTTCCTTAGTGCTTAATTTATCGACCGCGAAGAGATGAAAGGCAAAGTCTACCTCAGCGGAATTTGAAATCAGAACGTAAGGACGGACGAAATACCGCTAAACGTTTTGACCGGCGTACTAGCGATTCTGCCAGCTTACTGCCTTTGCCTTCTATGTATAATATTCAATGTAAATACATGTCTTTCACTGTTTTCGTATATATCGGAGGCGATAAATCTCGTCTAAGTATGTAGATGACTGTGACTACATGCTATTTGCAAGGCACAAAGAGGCCGAAATGCACCTGGGTTCTCACTAGTCGGAACACTGCTTAATAGGGTGCTACTGGGAAGGTGGATTTTCAAAGATTTTTCCCTAGACTTGAAATGCTTCGTCTTTTTATACGTTTTATAAAATGGTTTAGTTCTGACATTGGATAGGATGTCTATTGTCAATACTCGCCAAAAGTATTAAATTTTATACGACTCGTGTATATAAAGTGATTAATCTATTTAACTCGACTCGATATGAAATGTGGTTGGTAAGTCAGCGCTTCGTTTATAACTTACACTCACATTAGACATCTGTTTATTTATTTGTATTCCAACAGGCAGACATCTAACAAGCTAAATTTGTTTTCCGTATACAAAATGTATAACTGAAACATAATTATCGCCATTATCTCTTTTCATTAAATATATTTCGTTGCTTTTGAATAGAGTAGCTTTTAAAGAGACCAATGAAATCAAATAATATCATGAATTGAAGGTTTATTTTTCATGATGTTTCTTAAAACATGGTATAATGTAAACAAACGATTCACTTTAAAAGCTCTTTCTAAAATCTCTAGTGTGTAGTTTTGTGTTGAGTTTTGTATTGTAGATACTGAGTTGGAACAAGGTACTTACTTGCCATTGCACTCGGCATCCTACATTACTCCAAATCATTTTTGTACGACCAGAACGAATATTTAATAGCCTTAACTATATAGAATCTTTAAAACTGTTCATGAGAGAGAGAGAGAGAGAGAGAGAGAGAGAGAGAGAGAGAGAGAGAGAGATTTGCTACTGTGCATCATGGTTAATTGAAGTATCATACATTGATAAATAAAGAAATAAACATAATACGGTAATAATAACAAAATGATAAAGTTTTCCGGAGGGTTATTTATGGCGCGGTCAACAGAGAGAGGAAAAATTGGTAACTCTTTTACGAAGCTTGTAAGACTCGTGAAAGGAAAGAGACGAGTTATCCTCAAACCAGACGCTTAAGTCTAGATTTATATAATAGTGTTGTACCTTGGGTGACGTATATAATAAAGACATTGATAACGATTCAATAAATTTCTACCCCATGAGTTATCTAGCTTATCAACCGATGGACAAAGACTATTGATCTTCAGCAAACAGAGTGAGTCAGTTTGTGAGACATTTTAGTGCATTGAAAATAGCTAACTTTAACTAATGCTTAGATTCAGTAATCATTACTTTCACCATCATTTAATGTTCATTATTCCATGTTTGTACGAATTGCACGGAGGATTTACTGATGAAGAATTTCCTATGGCCGGATGCCCTTCCTGTCTTCAAGCAAGGTAATATTTCTCCATGACCAGACATGTTTCGCAGAATGAATGACGCTGCTTATATAACAGTGACAATCATTCACAACCCGGCATTTCAAGACAAGGTGACACGAATACATGCATATTCACGGACGCGCATGCGCGCACACATAAATACATACATAAATAAATACATATAGACATAGGCGTGGTTGTGTGGTATGAATCTTGCTTCCCAACTACATGGTTCTAATTTCAATCCAACTGCGTGGCACCTTGGGCAAATGTTGTCCACTGTAGCCGCGTGCCGACGAAAGCATTGTGAGTGGATATGATACGCGGAAAGTGAAAGAAGCCCATCGGATATATGTGTATGCGTGTGTGTGTGTGTGTGTATGTGTGTGTGTGTGTGTGTGTGTGTGCGTCTGTGTGTGTGTCTTTGTGTCTGTGTTTGTTCCTCCTCGATCATTCAACAATCGGTGTTGGTGTGTTTACGTCCTCGTAACTGAGCGGTTCGACAAGGGTGTCCGATGAAGTGCCAAGCCTTAAAGAAAAGTACAGGGGTCGATTTATTCGACTAAAAACTCTTCAAGACAAAACTGCAGTCAAATGACTGAAACAAGTAAAGGATATATATATATATATATATATATATATATATATATATATATATAGACATATACGACGGGCTTCTTTGTTTTCCTCCGCCAAATCCACTCATATGACGTTGGTCGACACAGGGAAGATATTTGCCCAAGATTTCATGCAGTGGAACTGAAACCCGGAACATGTGGTAAGTACACTTACCACACCCACGCCCGCGCCTAATAAATCTTAGAAATAAAACAAAACATTTTATATTTTTATAATCTAATTTAGAATTTTAATTTTCTTTTTTTCGTGTATCTATTCTTTACATGTCCAAACTATTTATATTGAAATAGCATATATCAGATTAGGAAAATGTTCGTTTACAGCTGCCGTATGAAAACACTTAAAATTACATAAATATAAAATGAAATGCAACTATGACATGCAACCATTCTTAAAAACAACATATACGTATCTTCCTTATTCATATGTATACTCTCTCTCACTCATACACATATATATTATGTGTATAATATGCATATGTGTACATAAAGACACACACACACACATATGCAGACTTACTTGCATATATGAATTACATATATTTAAGTACATATAAGAATGAATACGTATGTGTGAGTGTGTGCATATATATATATATATATATATATATATATATACACGTACACAAACACACACACACACATGCATACGCACGCACGCACACATGAATATACACACGTATACATTCATGTTTGTACCTAAATATACTGGATGTCCCAAAATTAAAGCAACCGACTTTTTTCAATTTTGCCAAAGCAAAGTATTGTCGTATTTTCGGGTCCAAGCATTGCAATGCAATGGTACAGGAAACACAGTTATCAAACTGTCACATTTATTTCATATGACTACCTTTGTTTCGAATCACAGTCTTAATACAGGTGTGATGCATTGACACGCGGCATACAGTTGTTCTTGTAGAATCGAAGACCATTCCTGGCGTAGTTTTGTTTTCAGAGCGTCGAGAGACGCATGAGGAGTACTCGAGACCTTCGTCTCCAAAATAGACCAAACAGAAAAATCCAACGGGTTGAGATCGGGGCTCCTTGGGGGCCATATATCCCTGCCTATGAACGACGGAATGTTTTTTCTGAATCCAGTGTTGTGTCTGTTCGGAGCTGTAGAATGTTGCCGAGTCCTTGCCTTCGAAACGCGGAGTAGATGGAACAGGGACAACTGAAGAAGGGAAAAATTCTTTATGTTGCATGTCTCGTTTCTCTGTTTTTTTCGTTGTTCGAAAAAAGTTCGTTTTCTGTCTTCGTCTTTATGTTTACGTTTCTCATTGTGATTAACGTTTTTTTTTTAATGTCCTGTACCCATATATTCATGCATGTATACATATAGATGTAGGTATGTACATATATGTATGGATATATGCATATATTTATATATTATTTATGTTATTATATGATCGAACGCCACGCACTCCATCTGTCTATATATATATATATATATATATATATATATATAAACACGCGAGCGCACACACACACACATACGTACCTACATACATACATACATACATACATACATGGGGAAAATGGAGAAAAGAACTTGAGAGAGTGATGTAGAGGAAAGAGAAAATGTGTCCCCACATACATTTACTTATATATACAAACAGATATAAATAAAAGGATTTTACGTATTTTAGAACTACAAACAACAAACGCAACATTATGGACAAACATGTTCATATCACTGAGGTGCAGATTAGCACGTGGCTCCGCATTCACCTCCACAGCATTCATATCTTCGGAAACTGTTTTCTACCAAAGCGTCAGGCTAACCAAATATCTTGTGAGTGAAAGGTGGTAGAATAGATACTGTGCGGGAGCCTTAGTGTTTGTATCTTTGTGTGTGTGTGTGGAGGGACAGAGTAAGTGTGTTCACATGTATAAATGTGTGTCTTTGTGTTAGTGTGTATCTATATCCAGCTAGCCTTTTAAACATACAGGGATAAATAGATACACACCAATATGTGAAGGTGCGTGAGTCTGTGGTTAGGATATTCGGTCGTCGGTTCAATTCCCGACGACGCGTTGTGTCCTTCAGCAAGACACTTTATTCAACGTTGCTCCAGTCCACTGACCTGACAAAAGTGAGTAGTACCTGTATTTTAAAGGAACAGCCTTGTCACACTCTGTGTCACGCTGAATCTCCCTGAGAACTAGGTTAAGGGTACACGTGTCTGTGGAGTGTTCAGCCATATGCACGTTAATTTCAGGCGGTTCCGTTGATCGTTGTTCTTGTTGATATGTATGTATGTATGTATGTATGTATGCATGTATGCATGTATGCATGTATGTATGTATTATACAGGTGTGGCCAAAAGTCACCTGACAGTAAAACAAAACCCATTTGTAAATAATGTAAATAATGTTGTTTAATGAAGTTTTTGAATAAGTGGGCTGAAGAGCATGTGTTTTTGGTGTGCGTGTGTGAAAAACAGATACGCATATATACACATACATATACATTTGCATAAATGTGTGTGTGTGTGTGTGTGTGTGTGTGTGTGTGTGTGTGTGTGTGTGTGTATTTGTGTGTGTGCGTATATGTTTATGAGAGCAAGTGTAATTATTCAGTGATTGTAATACATTATACGACGTATGGAATTCATTTAGTGTCAAAGCACTCAACTCCAAATGTGTTTCACTTATTGACACGAAGTCTTCCCACGTGACAGTAAACAATGAACTAACTGTTTATCCTTTTAGCAAAATATTTTCTCGAACCTATTAAGATATGACAGAAGTGAATTGACTGAGAAATTAAGAACAATTTCCATAAACCGTAAATATCAGTCGGTGTTTGGTGTGTGTATGTGTGTGTGGTGTGTGTTGCGTATGAATATATAACTATTGTGCATACAAATATATACATATGTGTGTGTTTGTGTATATGTATGTGTATGTCTAACGCAAGTCAATTCGTGTTCGAATACGACTACTTGGGAAGTTGTAAACGCATTGAATATCACATTGCAAGTCCGCAAGTGTTAGACAATGCCAGCCGCGCGGTTGATGGCCAGTTCCAAAATTATAATAACATCGAAAAATACCCAGGTTCGAAATTTCCCCCAAGACACGTGAAGAAGGCTGGAGGGTATATCAACTGAAACGTTGTGTTAACAAACAAGATGAGGACAAATATCCGTCGAATGTAAATAATGTAAATAATGTACATAATTCCTCATCTCTTAAATATAGGAATGAAATAAGTCCCTATTTGGTTAATAAGTAGGTGTCACTCTTACCTCTGTAGAAGAACACCTAAGGCCATTCAAAAGAAAAATGTAACGAAGATTTTATAATTTCATATCCATAACTATTAGACATCTATCAGTTCTACCTGTACAATTAAATGTATTCCAGCTCGGAAGATTTATGGCAAACATCACAGAATAGTAAACAGAAACCGACCTACATGTTCGTAAAACCTGCGTCAGATATATAATGATAATTTATGGATAGATAAGAACTGTAATAATCCCACCAAGGGAATTCTTACCATGGAAACACAGTACCCAGCCTAAATTAATGATATCGTTACATATATATATATTACTCAAGGCAAAAGCCGCATCTTTGTAGTCTTCGTCACGGTTTATAATTATCTTCAAAAAAATTTTTTATGTATCATATAAATGTAATTTTTGACGCTGAATCCGAATTTGTTATTCATTTATTCGAGAAAAAATTTGCAAAAATGCTACAGGTGCTCAAAGTTTGATCATTTTTCAGAATTTTCAGCCAATCAGAAAACAGCGCGTTCGCTACCTCTTCCATCATGGGGGAGGGGGGCATCGGCATGTCAAAACATTGCTAGAAATAACAGTCAGAACATTAAAATATACACGAATGAAGTTAACATTAAAACATTCGCGAGAAAATTAAATATTTAAAAGCTAAGACCGAACAAATGAACAAGGAACAGAATTTGCTAGAAATAACAGTCAAAACATTGTTTAAAACAGACATTTATTAGTTAAAAAATTGAAGGACGAAAATTTGCAATACACTCTAGGATTTTATAAAATAAATTAGCTGGCCCCGTGCCGTCACACGCACACACATATACACCCACAGAGTTGAAACGCTGTTTGAATTTTCTCTTCAGCGCTGAATGTTCACTATCCCACTTCCATTGCACACACACACGCACACATACTTACACAGAGTTGAAACGCTCCCACAACAGTTTGCCATCACTCCTTCCTTCCTTATTCATCTATCACCCCTTCCTTTCTCATTCATATATTTTGACGGAGAAAAACACAAGAGTATTATTATAGTAGATTATCTTTCTCGCATCTCCTTCTCTTCCTTGTGCGCATGCGCAGTACTTTCGGTTACTATGTTTTCACAACGGTTTTCGCCACGGTGATGTGTACGATACTCGCTTCTGATTGGCCAAAATACCCAAATTTTGCAAATGTTAAAGGCTAATAACTCTTTAATTATAGATTTATAGGAAAAATGAATTTCCCTTTCATCATTAGTATACAGAATTTAATCCATATACCAAATTTGAAAGCAATTGGAACAAAGATCCCAAAAAGCTTATATGAGCCGGTGTTTTAGTGTGCTTGTATGTGTGTGTTTGTGTTTGTATGTGTGTGTACGCACGCATGCACACACAAACATACACGCACACACACATACATATATACCGCAGGCTATACTCTTCTGGCAAACGGTATCTTGATTAAATGTAGTTTGCATTGTCGTAAGGAGGAACACGTCAACATTCTGATCGAATCGTCCGTGTGTTCACATGTACCTCCTTACGACAACGTCAACTTCCTTTAATCACGATGCTCTTGGCGTGAATAGTTAGCCTGCGGTATGTATACACCTCGCTTGGGTATCTACCACTTCCGAGGTTCCGCTCGCTATGAAACATATGTAGCCCGGATATTATCTACTTTATTCCTTAACTTTAGTATTTTATTTTATTCGCATACCTGGAAACCCTGGCTTGCATGCCGTGAAATAAAAAAAATTATTTTTTCCAGCTTACGGAAAAAATCTACAACTTTCCATCTCAATAAACCAACCACTATTGTTCCTGAAAGTCGTTTTTTTAATATTTTCTGCGGTTTGCTTCAAGCTCACCTTCTTCCTACACCTCGATCCTTGAATCTTGCATAATTATGTGTGTGTGTGTGTGTGTGTGTGTGTGTGTGTGTGTGTGTGTGTGTGTGTGTGTGTGTGTATGTATGTATATGTATACACATATACATACATACATATTTATGCATATATAGACTCATATACATACGCACATATATGTATGTGTATAAATATATACGTTCATACATATACTTTAATAATTAGATTGAGTGGATACATATTTATATGAAATGCAATTTTAATCTTCGCTTAACTCCATGTTGAGCCTACCCAAGAAAATCAAATTTTTTCGACTTTCTCACTCATCATTTCATTAACTCTCAACCCGGATTTCTTATTTCTTGATGTAATTTTTTTACCTATTAATTTTGAAATCTATTCTTAACCTCGGTCTTAATCCCTATTTAACATATGTTTTGTTTTATTTAGTCGCCATTCTATTAAACCTGTGTGTTTCTACATCCTATACTTTAAACCAAAACCATAAACCACTTTTTCCTAATAATTAAACGACAGTTAATCCTCTTGAATTCCATCTCTAGTTTGCGTATTCAATATTTTCATCAAACAGTAAACTTGATTAATTTTAAATTTTTCCAATTTTGCGACCGAAATAAGGAAATTAATAGGTATTATATTTTATATTTTCCAAACATGGATTAAATATTGCTTAAAGCTCACCTTCTTCCTTCTCCTCGATCCTTGAACCTTGCAATATATATATGTGTATATATATATATATATATATATATATATATATATATATATATTTTTTTTAATTTAAAAGCAGCAGAAATATAACAAAAAGAACCGTTACTCTGAGTTTCACGTTCCCGTTCATCGGACAGTTTTGTTAGAAATGGAGAAAGGATAACAATGCAATCGAAAGTAATATAAAATTTTATATTACTTTCGATTGCATTGTTATCCTTTCTCCATTTCTAACAAAACTGTCCGATGAACGGGAACGTGAAACTCAGAGTAACGGTTTTTTTGTTATATTTCTGCTGCTTTTAAATAAAGCATATTACTCTGCCTCTGGTATTTGAGTACTCTTTTTTCCACCTTGTTGCACATTTCATGTGCTTACTCCGGTATATATATATATATATATATATATATATATATATATATATATATACTTTAATCAGATTGTGTGTATACATATTTATATGAGATGCATTTTTAACCTTCGCTCCTTCGCTTAACTCCATGTTATACATATAGATATACATATATATAACAAATGAAAGACAGAATATGGAATATACGAGAATGTATAACAAATCATGACAATTGTTTCGACACATCTAGCATCGATTCCTCCTGTGTGGGACACTCAACAACTGGTTCAGGATCATCCAGTGTTGCAAATGTATCTCGTCGGATGACAAATAAATACAACTCGTTAAAATGATTATTTCGCATTGTAACTTTCCGTTCTGTAGAGAGAAAAGTAATTAGACGGAGGAAATATCTTCATATATATAGAAGATCAAAAATAAAAACACAGATAACAAAAAGAGAAACGAACACATAATCCAGCGAGAAAAGTATTAAAAATAACCGTTAACACGTATGGATGTATAAACGCCTTCGGGCAAGCTGCATGGCGCGAGTACACTCGCTCATACAAGCATCTGAAAAAATGTGAGCATACGCACACGTGAGCTTTGGTGCACACATGATCACAAAGCGAGTTATTTATCAACCTGATGTTTATAAGAATGAGGAGGTTAAAAGTAAACTTAGGTCATCCATATCTTAAAGTAAATTACGATAGAGTTAACGGTTATTCAAAATTCATTCTCAATGCATTGTGCGAAAGTACATTTATATGCGTGTAGGCATCTCGAGAGTCGTTCAGAGATTCTATTAATTATCTCCTCTTTAGTCCACAGAATAGACAGGGATTCCTCGGAGCAGAGACAGCATCTCAAGGAAATGATATTGTATGGTTTCGCATGCCTTATTATGGACCAATTAATGCTGTACTTCGTTTTATCCTCCTTCACACACACACACACGTGTGTGTTTGTGTGTGTTTTTATGTATGTATATATATATATATATATATATATATATACATCGTACTTTTGATATCGTTTTGACTTCAGTTTTTGGTCCACTCCTTCACTAAAAATAGTCGGTTTTAGGTAGGATGATTAAACAGTAAACCTGTAATCCTAACTTGAAGCCCCATTTTTGCTATATTTTTGTTCATATTCATCTTCATTATGCCTAGTGATCCAGTCAATTCTCGTCATTGCTTCAATTTTAATAATATACATCTTGTTTCGTCCCATTTCAACATCATTTGTCTCTGACAAGTTTTCAAACATCTTTCCACTTTTGGTCAGAAAGAATTGATAAGACTATGAGCGAGCGAAGATTTTCGTTCAAGTTCTTTGCTTTGATTTTATCTGTCCAGACAGGCCGATCCCTGATGTTTGCGGCCAGATCGTTGTCAAGTACCGGTCTTGTATACTTTTACTAAGAAGTGTCTGCAGTTTGTCCAGTGGAAATAGTTAATGATTCCATTGTGTCTATAAATATATTGGAGCTTTTCAAGAAGTAAGCAACAAGAACTGATTTGATCATTTGTCTCCTTGTATTCAATGTACTGACTGCACTTTATATGAGCCGCTTGTTTCATTAAGTTTCATTATGACTGTTATAATAAGAAACACCAGAATGGTAGAAATTAATGTCACTTATCTGTCTTTGAATTGATATGCTATGAACGGCGACTTTGACGTTCACTCCAATAGAATCAGTAAAATATGTACCAGTGATATAACGAGATCGTTTTAAGGCAATAAAAGTAATTAACTCTCACGTGAATGTAAAATATCATTATTATTATTATTATTGTTCAGTAGTTTTATTTTTATAACGTGCTTTCACTTCACTACCGAGCGCAGCTCTTTGCGCCTTGGGTATGTGCTGTGATTTGCTGTGGTGCTCTTATGGTTACTGTATTGAAAGTGTTTTGCGTAGGATGTGTGCTGTGCCCAGTAGTGCAATTTTCTGTATGTTATATATATTTGTAAGTCCTGGTGTTTTTGTTATGTATTTGTCTGAATATTTATTATTATTATTATTATTATTATTATTATTATTATTATTATTATTATTATTGTTCAGTAGTTTTATTTTTATAACGTGCTTTCACTTCACTACCGAGCGCAGCTCTGTGCGCCTTGGGTATGTGCTGTGGTTTGCTGTGGTGCTTTTATGTTTACAGTATTGAAAGTGTTTTGCGTAGAATGTGTGCAGTACCCAGTAGTGCAATTTTCTGTATGTTACATATATTTGTAAGTCCTGGTATTTTTGTTATGTATTTGTCTGAGTATTTTTTTATTATACCTAAGGCACCTACTATGATAGGAATTGTTTCTGTTTTTAGACTCCACATTCGAGTTATCTCTATTTCCAGGTCTTTGTATTTTGAAAGTTTTTCCATTTCTTTTCGAGAAACGTTGTCATCTGCTGGTATTGATACATCAATTAGAAAGCATTTTTTTCCTTCATTATTATTATTATTATTATTATTATTATTATTATTATTATTATTATTATTATTATCATTCTTCTTCTTATTATTATTATTATTATTATCATTCTTCTTCTTATTATTATTATTATTATTTTATTTCAATAACCTTATTCTTGTTGCGTGCTTTTCCTGTAAAACTGAACAGAGTTCTGTGTGTGTTGAGTTTAAAATACGCTGTGGACAGCTTAGAAATATTAGACATAAATGAATTAAGAATCAAGAGCTGAGGGACAAAACTACTACGATTTCGGAAACTAAAATAGGACAAATTCATCTCCGATGAAAAAAAGGGGTGGGGAGTAATTTGAAAACGAGTAAAGGACATCATGATACAAATGAATTAGTGACTTGTTATATTAACTAGCTGCAAAGCGGCGAGCTGGCAGACGGAGAAAAATTCTTAGCGGTATTTCGCCCGTCTATACGTTCTGAGTTCAAATTCTGTTCATGTTAACATTGCCTTTCATCCTTTCAGGGTCGATAAAATAAGCACCAGTTGAAGACTGGAGTCGCTGTAATGGACTTACCTCCACCCACGAAATTGTTGGTCCTGTGCCAAAATTTGGAACTTACATTAGCTGGTTGTAACGTTTCTTGGTCTTATTTAGCGACAGATCAGCCGTATTCAAGAAAAAACTATGATCACAAGCATTCTAACTGTTACTACCACACGTTTTTGTACACACCTATTTTATGCAATATATCTTTCCTGTTTTAAAGATTGTTTGGTGTTGTTTGATCGAGGAAATTTGACAGCTATTCCTGGCTAGATAAAAGACTATGTAAAGACTCCCTCGTTGGTTCGCTGCACATGTGGCAATATGTGGTGTTGAATTTAAAACAAACAAAAAGAACAACGACCGTGTTTTTAGAGACCGTGGAAGAATGATGAAAAGTCTTCAAAAAAGATATGAGTTAGCTTTTCCAATTCCATAAAATAATATGAAAATTCAAGCTGATAAAATATTCTAAAGAAACTGAAAATAACGACAAAACCTTATATGGACTGTAATAAAATGTATTTAAAAAAAACAATCAAAGCAGGATTAGAGAAAATAAACATCAACAATAGAAAAGGCAATATAAACATAACAATATTTACGAATAAGGAAAAAATATACTATCAAAAACTAAACTGCGCCGAAGAACAACAAGGAATTGACGTGCCAGATGTAGATGAATCAAAATACTGGTCAGTCATTTTAGAGTAACAAGCTGGAACATAAAAGGAATGCAGAATGGATGAAGTATTAGCTGATAGCTTTCTAAAAACAAAGCAACACCGAATATTTT
>NC_142931.1:26498714-26526214 GCF_046866305.1 Octopus bimaculoides | reverse complement strand
CAGTTCCATAGACTGTTGTTATATTTTTTAGTAGACTGAATAGTCTCCGTAGGTTCAATTTTCGTTAAGCTATTTTAATTCTAGACTCAGCTGATTTTCGTTATAGCCAGTATCCTCTATAGAGGATACTGGTTATAATGATATAAAGCCCGTATTTTCAATAGCAACTCAACCTCACATGATTTACGAACTATTTTCATTGCTATTCCTATAGAATTATAGAATGCTACAAACAAGTTATTGTTAAGAATATTGTTAAGAAATCAAGTGTGATAGAACTCGAATGATGAATTGCTGAGAATAAACTAAGTGAGAATTCCTAACAGAGTTGCATATCGGTGATACATTACATTTATTCATTAAAAATACCCAGAGGCTGATTTAGTACGAAATAAAATTTTAAAATGTTCTCGACTCGACCACAATAAGATAACATTAATCTCTACCATGTTAATGAGCATGAGAACCCTTTTTATATTCTCGACAGTTAATATTAAACATATATTTATAAACGTATATCTTCATATGATATAGAGTATATATGCTCATGCCTTCAGTTCTTCTACTTTTGATATGCGAGTGTAAAGTTAGAGGAATGTAAATGTCTATAGTGACACAACTCGTATGGTACACATCGACCATGTGTCCATCCAAAAGCTGCACTAACATCCTCGTACACTGATACAAACACACACAGACTTCATGAGTTAGTGTACATAAACAGAGAAGGAAGTTTGCCTCATGATGTTTACAAACGTTTGGACAAGCTCTGCAAGTAATCATCAATCTGACAAACATCTCATCACATTTTCCACTTCGCTTATTTTTAATGATGATGATGGTAATGATATATACATACATACACACTCACACACATACACAAAATTATGTGTATGTACATGTGTGTGTATAATATATATATATATATATATATATATATATATATATATATATATATATATATATATATATATATATATGGTTCTATGTATGTCAAGTTATATAAATATATATAAAACCTTATATTAAACTGAAAGATTAATACTTTTCAGTAGAGCACTTATCTATCAATTTTTTAAACGAAAAGGTTGACAATGACTTCGAGGGTTAAGCTTACTCGCCGTCATAAATGTATGTGTGTGGTGAGGTGTATTATGACAGAAAGAATGATTATGAAATTTGCTTCAAAAACCACTTGAACCTGGGGCTGATCCCACTGCGTGGCATTTTGGTTAAACCTCATTTTCAATAGCCTCACATCGACCAATTCCATGTGAGGAAAATTGCGTGGTTGGAAACTATATAGAATCCTGTTGAATGGATTGCACCTATGGACTGATCAGCCACTAACACGTTAATTCAGAAGTAGGTTAATCACGTGATCGAACAACTGAATCCTCATTGTCGAACGATGGAGAAACCCCACCATATATCACTATAACTACCCCCACACATGTCTCTCTTCCTCTCCTAATACAACCCTTTGGTCAGAGCTTTTATACTTCGGTGGTCTCAAAAAGTATGACATGCCAAGACCACATGTGATTAATAGCGTTAAGTAAACGCTATTAAAAAATTGGCAGGCTTATACAAACGCAGGTGTTTAAATCTTATGCAACAGTTAAATAGAGAAAGATAAGTTGATTTTGTCTTAATCTACATCATCTGTCGATAAAACAAAATAAAAATAATATAAAATTAGCAAATCAATTCTCCACCTCTAAATTTACTTGTTTTGTCTACCGTTGTTTTTCCTTGTTTGTGGGTATTTGTTCGTGTGAGGATTCTTAGTTTTATAACTATATATTTATTTAGCTTTCTTAATGTTTCATTTATTTATTCTGGCAACACTTTATACAATTATATGTTCACTAGATCAACTGATAGAAAGGCAGATAGTTATTCAGACAGTCAGAATATTTTTCAAACTTACTTTCCCTTGCATTTTTTACATCGCTTTTGTAGGAAGGTTTATTGTTAGTTTAGGAGTATGGGTACAAGAGTTGGCACAGATGGTAACGAGTTGATTTAGACTCGTTACTGTCCTTTTTTCCATACGTTACTGTTTTAAATATATTCCATTCCACAGGAATATTAGTCATTTTGCCTTCTAGAAAGAGCAGCTACAACTTCCTCATTTTATACTACCTTACCGATTTATGAAAAGGACACGTTAGCTAATATGGTCCTCAGTTAATTGTATCTAGAGAAGTGGGAGGTGGTCATGGCTAGAATGTCTTTTATCACTGGTTTGCTTGATCAGAAGTGACTTAGTTCCAAACAACAACAGCAAGATATTGATCTAGGTTCATTGAGTTTCTATCGAGTGAAAAGATATCATTGTTAAAAAATTGTATTAACAATGTATGAAATACGTAGGTATTAAGATATGTTGATGGCACTCCGTCGCTTACGACGTCGAGGGTTCCAGTTGATCCGATCAACGGAACAGCCTGCTCGTGAAATTAACCTGCAAGTGGCTGAGCACTCCACAGACACGTGTACCCTTAACGTAGTTCTCGTGGATATTCAGCGTGACACAGTGTGACAAGGCTGGCCCTTTGATTTACAGGCACAACAGAAACAGGAAGTAAGAGTGAGAGAAAGTTGTGGTGAAAGAGTACAGCAGGGTTCGCCACCATCCCCTGTCGGAGCCTCGTGGAGCTTTTAGGTGTTTTCAATCAATAAACACTCACAACGCCCGGTCTGGGAATCGAAACTGCGATCCTATGACCACGAGTCCGCTGCCCTAACCACTGGGCCATTGCGCCTCCACAAGTATTAAGATAAGAGAGTGTATAAACTAAGAAAGAAAGAATGAATGACCAGAGAGTAGGAATAAGGGAATATATGTTGATATTGGTTGAATTAATCTGTCATCCTATTTAACACAACCATTTAGTCGTTGCTTGCATTTAGCAGAGTACACTGTGTTGTAAACATTTGGGCCAGATCTGAGGAAGACACCCGCAGTGTAAAACTAACTGTTTTCTCTCTTCAAGTAAACCCTTGGGGGGCATAAAAATGCTCATGGGAGCTATTATACCGCCTCTGATTAATTCAAGCAAAAAATTAAAGCAAAATTTTATATAAAGGAATTGAGAACTAGTGAGTTATATGCCATCCATGAAGGCACTAAAACATAACTGAACAGAAAATAGTTATAATCAGAGATTTGAGTGAAAACAAACTCATCTTGCCTTAAGTGCGTTTAAGCTAAAATGTTCACCACACTATAACAAACTAGATATATTTTCCCCACGTTTTGAAAAACTGAGTGTTTTTGGGGTGGGCTTTAAAATTTTTTTTTTTTCAGCTATAATTGGCCATAATATGACACTTGTAAACTTGCATATATTAAATCATGGCATTTTTTTTTTTTTTTTTTTTTTTTTTACAATGCCAGTTTGAAATATATTCGTTGTTTTATTCGCCAGTGAAATATATTTCTTGCTTCTCCGATGATTGTCACGATAAAATAGCAGGCGAGAAAATTGTTTTAAACATTGTGGTTCTCGTGCTGTTCACTTTAATATGTGGGAAAGTCTCCTCACGATGATTTTCGTTCAGTAATTCACTGCCACACTCGGATATAATAAAAGATATATGTTACAGTGATTTATAGTTTATTTGACAGTTTTTGTCCATTTCTGAACAGTTCCTGTGAGAAACGTCGGCGACAATTTAAAGGAAACAAAATCGGAAACGCAAATAAATGTGAATAAAAGAAATTACAACTGGAATTATTTTTGAATCTATTACTTAATGTGTAATATAGATAGATAGATAGATAGATAGATAGATAGATAGATAGATAGATAGATAGATAGATAGATAGATAGAGAGATAGATAGATCCGTACACATACATACATACATACATACATACATACAGTGATTATGCTGTAGCTATATTGGGGCAAAGCCTCAAAGATTCTACTCTGTTATATAAACCCATATGTATAATTTTTTTTTTATTTAGAGCTTTTTTGACTACCCATTTTGACTAACCGCTGTATTATAAAATACAAACACAAGCATTGACTCTCAACAAAGACACGGATATAGAGAAGCTGAAAGAACGCATTTATTTACCCATATATATGTGTGTGTGTATATGTATGTGTGTGTATATGTATACGTGAGTGTATATGTATATATACATATATATATATATACACACACACGCACTTATAATATATACATATATATATACATACATATATATATATATATATATATATATATATATATATATATATATATATATATATATATATATATATATATATATATATATATACATATATATATATATATACATACATATATATATATATATATATATATATATATATATATAAATTGCGATATATGATATACATATTTCATAGATATATTTGATGTTATGTTCATGTTGGAATTCACCTAATGTTTCATTATATTTTTATTGACTGACAGAAAGACAGGCAGAAACCCACATACATACATACATACATACATACATACATACATACATACATACAAGCATACATACATTTCAAAGCGGAAATGGTAAAACTAAATTCTACGTATTTCTAACTCTGTGCTTGTTTTTACTCTTATGTTTTGCTATATAACAATATTAAATTTACACCGGATCAAATTTCTCGAAATACAAACGTTATTGCATTTTTTGTGTTGCAGATTCTCATAACTCGTCATCGTATAAACTTGATTTAACAACTAAGCCCAGAAAAGAAAGGACTGCATTTACAAAACATCAAATACGGGAATTGGAAAAAGAATTCGCAATTCACAATTACCTCACCAGACTTCGGCGTTACGAGATTGCTGTTGCTCTTGATCTTACAGAACGGCAGGTAAGTCACTGAAGACATCCAGTCTTTACTTTCATTAGCATCAATTTTTTCTATGTTAAACATTGTAATGCTGAAATGTTAGAAGTAGCAGCTTTTACCTTCAGTGATTTTATGCCTATTTGAATTGCTGTTGTTTAGCCCAAAAACGAACTGTCCTCTGATCAAATTGATTCCAAGTGTGGCTGTCTTGTGTTTTTCCTAAGTACAGAGAACTTAGGATCAAGTTATACAATGTGATCCTTTTCTAAGCCGGCAAGGTAACATCTGAAAGAAATTTAGTTGTTATTTCTTGCAGTTAGAGCGACGACATAGAGCATCCCTCGTAGGGTTTATTTATTCGATTTGGAAACTTCAACGTGTAAAAGGCGTCAATAAACTGGTTTGCCATTTTTTTCTCATATAATATACGAGGTCAATATTCGTTGCTGTTATCAGGTCAGACTTGATTGAAATGATCTATGATAAAAGTCGTTCCAATCTTGACCACCTTGTATTTTTGAATACCCAAGTGTGCTAATTCAAGACGTTAAAGTATGATTTGAAAAAAAATTAGCTATTTTTAAAATCAAACATTATTTTAACTTATGGGTTTCGTCATTTAGTACGTAACTTAAGGAAAATGAATTGTTATCCAGAACGATCAATTATTTCTTCATTACTTAATGGATATTTTTTTCTTCTTTTTCTTTCATCTCTTATATGAAATGTTATGGTAATCTTTCATTTTCAGCTGTAACAGTTCAGATTCGTATCGATGTTGAAATTCAATTAATTACTTTTCATTTTTTGTAGTTATTGAGTTCTTAAAATTTCATAAAACACGCCTAGCTAAAGAAAGAGCACCTACGTGTTCGCTCGACTTGCTGAAAATGACCGTGTTTTAGATTAAAGATACCTCGTAACCAATTGGCTTTTAGGAGTTCTATTGAAGATATTAACTATCTATAATTTGTGTCTAATCATGTCAGCTACTTGGTCAGTATTGCTCTCAAAGTAAAATCTGCGCGAAGATTTTAATGTAATTTTTTTTGTGGGATGAAGGAAAATATAATGTCCAGCCGATGATCTTTGCAGGTCTCCAATAGCAGGAGGCTGGCTGGAAATGAACGAAACATTAATTGGAAAACATTACAACTTACTGTAGTGACATTATTGCATTTAGCTGACCTACTTGACTCATTGACGTTTCCTTATGACACCGTTATACGCAGATACATCACTAGCAACCACACGCCTTTCAATGGCCTAGTACAAATAGCAGAAAATTCTTTCTACTGAAGCACAAGGCCTGAAATTTGAGGGGAGGTGACCAGCCGATTACATCGACCCCAATGCGCAACTGGTACTTATTTCATCGACCTCGAAGGATGAAAAGCAAAGTCGACTTCGTTGGAATTTGAATCCAAAACGTAAAAACTGACGAAATGCCGCAAAGCATTTTGTCCGGCGTTCTAACGATTCTACCAACTCGCTACTTTAGAGATAGCAGTAAATAGAAGCTAATACAGTTGGTCAACAGAATTGTTAGAGCATCAAATCGAATGGGCTGCAATATGTCAGTTCTCTGCATTGTGGGTTGAAATACCACCGAGGAAAATTTGGACTTCCATATCCTCCGAGTCGATGAATAAAATATCAGCTCTGTGTTGATGCAGCAGCTTTCTCTCCCTCTAGCCTTTATATCATGAATATTCCATTCCACATTGTCGGAGGTTCGAGAGAGTGTCTGTAATTACATGAACATCTAAAACATTTAGCGAAAACATAGTACATATTACAATGTGATCACCTATTGTTACAGATTAGTGTAATAAATTATTACGATCATAATATTTACGCTAGTAAATAGCGAGATGTTCTTCATGGTTAACGAGTCTCTTGTTAGCAGAGCTTAAATTCCCATGTAATCCTAAAGATAGTAAATTAAGAATTCCTGAAATGTATCTTTCCCAAGATGATTATGATCTGTTGTTCTTCAGGATTAATGTTGTAATGATAGATGTCTCTAGCTTAAAATGTCATCCAATCCATTTGATTTGCGCCCATCTGAGCGTAATAAGTATTTCTTGGGCAACCGTGTAACTGACTACACCAAAGATGTCCAAATGAGGCAGGATTTTTGTCGTCACACAACTTGCTAGAAATACTAGGAAATAAACTGATAGCTATATATCTGTGTGTACACTCCACACACACACAAACACACATACACCCACACACACACACACACACACACACACATGCATACATATGTATGTGGTCACTTCGGCCATGTAACGACACGCGTACTTTTCTCAGACTAATCTTTTCCTTCTCTCCGGACCTTTCCTCTTCCTTCTTTCTAACGAAGAGCCATGCTACTTTTTATCACCCCCGCCCTTTTTTTCATCTTAAGCTGAGCATCAACCTAATATACTCAGTTTACGTCTTTTTGACTTTTGTTGTTTTTGTTTCATATTTGTTTTTATTTTTTACATACGTACGTACATATATACGTACATGCATACATACTCTTTTACTCTTTTTCAGTCATTTGACTGCGGCCATGCTGGGGCACCGCCTTTAGTCGAACAAATCGACCCCAGAACTTATTCTTTGTAAGCCTAATACTTATTCTATCGCTTCCTTTTTGCCGAACCGCTGGATTACGGGGACGTAAACACACCAGCATCGGTTGTCAAGCGAAGTTGGGGGACAAACACAGACACACAAACATATACACACACATGCATATATATATAATATATATATATATATATATATATATATATATATATATATATATATATATATATATATATATATATATATATATATATATATATACGACGGGCTTCTTTCAGTTTCCGTCTACCAAATCCACTCGCAAGGCTTTGGTCGGCCCGAGACTATAGTAGAAGACACTTGCCCAAGGTGCCACGCAGTGGGACAGAACCCAGAACCATATGGTTGGTAAGCAAGCTACTTACCACACAGACACTCCTACATACATACATACATACATACATGCATGCATTTATGTATGCATGCATACATACATACATACATGCATTCATACATACATGCATGCATACATATATACTTTTATTTATCCCAGTCATTAGGCTGTCGCAGTTCTAAGACAGCACCTTTATATCATTCCCAGTCAACAAAATTATACCCAGGGTGTATTAATCAACCCAAGGCTAACATAACAGACACATGCCGCACAGTGAGATCGAACGCGACACCACGTAATTGTAAAAAGGAACTTCTTAACCATACGGCAATGCCTCCGCTGGTATACGTAATATTTATTTATATTTTTGTTTATACACGTAAAGTCAAAGGGCATTTTCATAACTTTCTCCTATCGTATAACAGGGCTGTAGAAATTAAGGATAAATATAAAAAATACAAGATGAAAAAAAGGTCAGAAAGTTTAAAATAAAAACTAGAAAAATAGCTATTTTAAAGTACACTAAGTTAATTTCAAGGTCTACTGACAATAGATGATGCTGTTGCTGCTTTTGCGGTTCTACTTTTTTTTTTTCGTTTTTTTACTATTTTTTTTTTTTTATATTTCTTCTTGGAGAAAAGTTTTTTTTTCTATGAATTCTATGTTCGAGGGTATAAATTTGTTTGGTGTATACCTTAAAAGTCTATTTCTAAACACATTAGAAATGGAGGTGACGACAGTAGTAGTAGTAGTAGTAGTAGTAGTAGTAGTAGTAGTAGTAGTGGTGGTCGTGGTCGTGGTCGTGGTCGTGGTCGTGGTGGTACTGAAGGCGTGCAGATGATTATGTAAGTGTTGGTGATAGCGATAGTATAGGGTGAAAAAAATGCTAATAATGATATTAATGATGGTTTCTGACGCAGGAACAAGGCTGTAGATTATATTGACCAGTATTTGGCTGGTAATTAATTTAATCGACGGGATATGAACTCAGGATATAAAGGGATGTAACTAGATACAGCAAGGCATTTTTATATAAATTGCCTCTCTCGACTTCATCCCTTTCACTTAATGCTAATAATAATAATAATAATAATAATAATAATAATAATAATAATAATAATAATAATAATAACAATATTAACAACAGGCTCAAGAGTGGCTGTGTGGTAAGTAGCTTGCTTACCAACCACATGGTTCCGGGTTCAGTCCCACTGCGTGGCATCTTGAGCAAGTGTCTTCTACTATAGCCTTGGGGCGACCAAAGCCTTGTGAGTGGATTTGGTAGACGGAAACTGAAAGAAGCCCGTCGTATAATATGTATATATATATATATATATGTGTGTGTGTGTGTGTGTGTGTGTGTGTGTGTGTGTGTTTGTCCCCCTAGCATTGCTTGACAACCAATGCTGGTGTGTTTATGTCCCCGTCACTTAGCGGTTCGGCAAAAGAGACCGATAGAATAGGTACTAGGCGTACAAAGGATAAGTCCCGGGGTTGATTTGCTCGACTAAAGGCGGTGTTCCAGCATGGCCGCAGTCAAATGACTGAATAACAATAATAATAATAATAATAATAATAATAATAATAATAATAATAAAATGGTTTCAAATTTTGCCACAAGGCTAGTAATTTCGGGGCAGGAGGTAAGTCGATCGCATCGACTACATTGCTCAACTGGTACTTATTTCATTGGCCCTGAAAAAAGATCCTTTCTACTAAAGTCACAAGGCATGAAACTCGGGGGTGGGGGTGAGGCGGAGTAGTCGATTACATTAACCCTAGTGTTTCACTGGTGCTTGGCTGGTACTTTTTCATCGACCTCCGAAAGGATGAAAGGCAAAGTTGAGCTCTGCAGAATTTGAATTCAGAACGTAAAAACGAACGAAATACCGCTAAGCATTTTGTCCGGCATGCTAACAATTCTACCAGTTCGCCGCCTTAATAATGATTTCATATTTTGGTCCGGAGCCAACAATTTTAGAAGAATTGTTAGTCGATGGCATCAATCCAATTGCTCAACTGGTATTTATTTTATCAAGCCTGAAAAGATGAAAGACAAAAACGACTCCGGCGGAATTTGAACTTGGAACGAAAAAACGGCTGAAATACTACTAAGCATTTTTTTATGGCGCGTTAACGATTCTGCCAGCTTACGCCGCCTTAATAATGATAAATTAATAATAATAATAATAATAATAATAATAATAATAATAATAATAATTATTATTATTATTATTATTATTATTATTATTCAGGTTACTGCTTAGAATCTTGGGGTCAGTAGTAGTAATAATAATAATAATAATAATAATAATAATAATAATAATAATAATAACAATAATAATAATAATACTGCCCTGATGCAGTACCAGGCAGTGGTTCTCATGGCTTCTGATCTTAACTGATTGGGGGTGCTATCATGTATATTGTTTAATCTTGGTATAAAAGATGGGCTACAGCAAATATTCTGCTTAATACCACAGATTTGCTTGTCAGTTGTTTGACCTTAACCAGTTGAGCATGTCCCTTGGTGGCTGACGATATGTGCATCTCTGATCATGAGCAGAAGTAGTAGGGGAGCATCATGGCCATGTGTTCAGAGGAATTCTTCGGGGTTTGAATGATTCACCTCTGGAAACATGGGTGTTTCGCTCAACATCCTCAAACAAACCTTATTCAGGGACCTTTTCAGCGGAATGGGCTACTCAACCTGAAGAAAATTCTAACTGGGCCCCACCTGCAAGGTCATGCGCTGTTTATCTTGATATGAGACCACTATATCGAGCACACATGGTTGTGATGCATGTGCCTGGTGTACCCTTATCAGACGGGTAGTCATGATAGGTATGTTGGGTTTTGTATATTTTACCCCAGTGTCACTTTGATGGCATGCACTGCTCTCTCACTCAATAATAATAACATTGAAAAATACCTTAGGAATGAGAACCCAGGTTCGAAATTTCCCTAAGACACCTGATGAAGGCTGGAGAGTATATCTGCCGAAACGTGCTGTTAACAACAAACAAGATGAGGACAAATATCCGTCAAATGTAAACAATGCAAATAATGTTCATATTCATTATATCAATGATAGAATATTTCAAACTGGTAGAAAATACACTGTAAAAGACAATGAGGTCTCTCAGTGCCACATTGCTTTATTTTATTAAAGAGATAGATTGTGTTTCTTAAGTTTTCGTTTACTTTTCAATAGTTTCTCTCCACCAAAATTATTCATCAAAATGATTTTTTTTTTTTTCAACTTTGACACAAGACCAATTGTATTTTATAAGTTTTGATAGATACACATCTTATCACCCAATGCTTTTGCTCATTAGAATTCTATGAAATTTCTGATGTTCTGCGCCAACAAGAGCCAGTTGAATAAAATTGTATAACAGGTGCAACATGTTATAACTAATGTTTCGTGTTACGTTTATTCACAACTGTGAAGGTGCATGGCTCAGTGGTTAGAGCGTCGATCTTACGATCGTGAGACTGTGAGTTCGAATCCCGGACCGGGCTGCGTGTTGTGTTCTTGAGCAAGACACTTTATTTCACGTTACTCCAGTTCACTCAGCTGTAGAAATGAGTTGCGACGTCACAGGTACCAAGCTGTATCGGCCTTTGCCTTTCCCTTGGATAACACTGGTGGCGTGGATAGGGGAGGCCGCTATGCATGGGCGACTGCTGGTCTTCCATAAATAACCTTGCCCGGACTTGTGCCTGGGAGGGTAACTTTCTAGGTGCAATCCCATGGTCAGTCATGATTAAAGGGGGTCTCAGCAGTATTCACAACTGTTAATGGACAACAATATTAAACATTTTTTTTTAATGCCAGTATTTGAGAGAAAAAAAGGCTCCTTAGAAATCGAAATACATTAACACACTGTATGAAGTTGCAAAATCACAGTGGCGAGTTGGCAGAACCGTTAACACGCCGAGCAAAATGCTTAGCGGCATTTCGTCTGTCTTTACGTTCTGCGCTCAAATTCCTCCGAGGTCGATTCTGCCTTTCATCCTTTCGGGTCGATAAAATAAGTACCATTTGAGTACAGAGGTTGATGTAATCGACTCGCCTCTTCCCTCAAATTTCTGCCAATATCAATGGATAGAATATTTGCATCACGATCTCAAATCATTAGAAGCTTGTGGTCTAGTACGTTATTTAGTTTATAAACCAGCAACACTTTAAGACGACATTTTGTATACGTATATATTTCTCTTAAAATTTTCTACAATCTGGAGACTGAGGAAAGTTTCGAATGAAATATATAAAACTAGAGCAAAATGGTAAAAATGAGATGAAAAGAAATTAAAGAAGGAAAACAGGACAGATGTCTCATATTAATTAAGAAACAATTTCATAAAAGTCGGTTGTAGATTGTACAATTTCATCTCACAATAGAACTTGTTACAATTGTTCTAACTAAAAACTGGCACTATTGAAGCTTTATATTTTTCTTTATTTTTTTAAGTTGATGTGAAAAACAGCATTGTTAATGGGTGACAGAATATTAATCACGTCTTTTTTAAAAAAAACATGTCTGCATTTAAAGAAGTCTATTCGGGGATAAATGTGCATTCACACACTGCATGAAATTGCAACATCAATGCATAGAAGTTTTTTAAAATTCGGGACGCATATCGGCACCAGGTTTCCCCCTGTCTTCGTATCATTCTGATATGCATGCTGTCTTCTTCACTTGCTCCACTGCTCATTACTTTTTGTCTGGAATCTTCTCTTTAACCTTATTGCTAAGGTCCATATGGCATCGTTCTCGTCACTTCACTTCCCAAAAGAAAAGAATGAAGAAAAGAAAATTATATAAGAAGAGAAAAAAAGTGACAAAAAAAGAGAGCAGCGATTTGCTGCGCTTATGAGAAATGTCGCTTCTAATTTCAAATTCTCCGTGTTGTATATGAATTCCTATAACTGGCACGTTGAGAAGCAAGATAAAATTTCACTATGTATATGTATGCGTCAGTGTGCGCGCATGCTTACGAGTGTCTACCAGTGTGTGCTTTGCATGTATGCATGCGTGTGTAAGTGTATATGTGTATGTATACATATATATATATATATATATATATATATATATATATATATATATATATATATATATATATATATATATATATATATGTATGTATGTATATATATATATATATATATATATATATATTTGTAATTATGTACTATCTGTGTATATCCCACTGATGAGGCAGAGTATATTTTTATGCAAAGCCAGAAATCCGGTTCTGAGATTATCCAATTTTTTTTTTTTTTTTTGCTAGTTTATTTGTGTTTTTGTCTTTTCTCCTGTTGTTGTATGTGGTTTTAGAGTCAAGTTTTGACTGCTATCTCTAGCATGGTGGTATCTTTAGATACCATTAATTATAATTTTAATAATTATTATTACCTATGATTTTATTCCCATGCTGGCCACTTGATATGATCGGTATCTTAAATTACGATCTTATCCTTATATATATATATGTATATGTATATATATATATGTTTATATATATATGTATATGTATATATATATATATATATATATATATATATATATATATATATATATATATATATATATATATATATATATAATGTTGAACCGTTAATCCCTACACATTTTTTCTCTCTCCGTTTTTTACGTCCTCTCTCCATTTCCCCCCCCCCCCCCACTCAATCCTTTATGTAGAAGAGAACATGCTCGAAACGTCGAAGACTTTTCTGTTTTTGCCGAACGCAAAACTAATACACTGCTTGTTGTTTCTTCACCTGTTTTTGTCTTCTGTTTTCTGTGAATTTCAATTATTTATAGTGAAAAAAGCCCAGAATAAAAAACAAAGTAATGCAAAATAATGCAAACAAATAGATCACAAAAAATCTGCCCAAAAGATAAGTTCAAGGGAGACAAACATCCAAAAGATGCCACTCAAAAGTTACGTCCTATGGTTCATCGATTCATTGTTTTATTTACGCGTGAACGAAGCGGGACTGTTTTCAAAAATGGAGGTGAATACCTTTCTCCATGTGAACGGCTTGAAAAATTAAGACACTAGGATATTTTCCTACTTTTCTTCACATGAAACCAATGGTAGCTTTAATTCACAAATAAAGAAATTATATATATATATATATTCTTTTACCTGTTTCAGTCATTTGACAACGGCTTTGCTGGAGCACCGCCTTTCGCCGAACAAATCGACCACAAGACTTTTCTTTCTAAGTCTAGTACTTATTCTATCGGTCTCTTTTGCTGAACCGCTAAGTTACAGGGATGTAAACACACCAACATTGGTATCAAGCAATGGTGGGAGACAAACACAGACACACAAATATATTCATATATATATATATATGACCGGTTTCTTTTAGCAAATTGACTTACAAGGTTTTGGTCGGCCCGAAGCTATAGTAGAAGACACTTGCCCAAGGTGCCACGCAGAGGAACTGAACCAGGACCCACGTGGTTGAGAAGCAAGCTTCTTACCACGCAGCCACTCCTGCACCTACACATATATATGAAGTGTAGAAGGCATATTAAAATCGAGGTGTCTTTAACAATGAAACATTCTCACCTGATGAGGTTGCCCAAATTCGGCATTATCTTCAGGGAGGAAAATCTGAACACGGCAGATGATGATCACACAGTGACACGTGTTGGAGAGCGGTCAGAGAAAGCAGATGATTAACGAAATTTGTTTAAACAGGATGGCTGAATTTTGCTGAAGAAATTTTGAAGTTACTTAAATCAACAATCACGTTGATTTTTAAAAACTCCAGTTTGATGGAAGATTAAGTCAATTTAGTAGGGATTTAGAATTGGAACGACGAAGAATGGCATCAATTTCTGCAAGCTATTGTAGCTCTAATACTGGTTTCCAACGTAGGCAGCGTATGACTAAAAACTTTGTGGAAGAGCACAGCCGATTAAATTGTACTCAGCAGATAATTGAAACTTATTTTATCAGTTTCAGCAGGATGGGGAGATGAAACGCAAAGTTAACTTCAATGGAATTTGAACTCAGGATGTAAAGGAACGCAATTAGATACTGCAAAGGCACTTCATCCGGCGCTCTAGCTGATTCTGCCAATCTTGCGTTAATAGGTATAGATATTGCGAGAGCAGAAGTATAACGGATAGGGGAACGGAGAAGAAGAAGAAGAAGAAGAAGAAGAAGAAGAAGAAGAAGAAGAAGAAGAAGAAGAAGAAGAAGAAGAAGAAGAAGAAGAAGAAGAAGAAGAAAAAGAAGAAGAAGAAGAAGAAGAAGAAGAAGAAGAAGAAGAAGAAGAAGAAGAAGAAGAAGAAGAAGAAGAAGAAGAAGAAGAAAGGAAATGGAGAAAGGAGTGAAAAAGGAACGCCTTTAGATTAACCATCGGCAATTTGTGCTCTTGTGAATCTATATCAACACTTCAAGCTTGACTCAAGGGTATTCGCATAGAGGCTCATAAACGCTCAGCCACGTAAAAAGGGAGAAAAGAAAACAGCGAAACACTTTTTAATTAAGCGGTTCTATTCCTCTCATCTGAGGCGAGATGTGCCTATTCAGAGCGTATATTTAAAGTAGAATCAGCAATTGAGCATATGTGTGGTCGCACCACCAACCAGAAATAGCAGATAAATATCCTTCAAATTAGGCCCCCATCGTCTTAAATAAAAACAAAGATACATTGGATAGTGTAAGTTGTACATTCATATATCATTTTTTTAAAATCAAGAATGAGATGATCATGGCTGGAACGCCGTTAGTGATAAATTAGATTCATCATGGATGAACTGGCACTAAACAACAACTTCAATAAACCAAACAGCATCAACAGAAACAACTACTACTACCACTACTACATATAAATGCATAAATATTTTTCATTTTTTTGTTGACAATTTGTTTCATTTGGAGTTTGTATTTAGAAGAAACGTTGTGGGTTCGAATTGCGTGTGTGGTATTCGGCGATAGATTGCATGAATAAACTAACCCTTGTTTGTATAAGAGGCGACCAAAGGCTGTGCAAACATAGAAGAACACCAATACATCCGGTTATGCAAAATCTACCGCGTCTGAAGGGAATTTTTGTTTTTGTTTGTTATATTTTACTTTTTAATCTGTTTCTTCTGTTTCGTTCTTGTTTTCTTTTGTTTTGGCACATTTTTGTTTGTTTAGTTTTGTTGAATTTTGTATATATTCTTTTTTGTTTGTGTATGGATGTATGTCTTTTTTGTTATTTTTAGATTTCTTGCTTATTCAATGATATTCTGATCCCCATTACATCTTCTCTCTCTCTTTTCGCATATCTCTCTTAAATACACACGCGCGCAAGCACACACACACACACACACACACACACACACACACACACACATCATATACACATAGACACGCAGAGAAAATGAGTGATGAATAAACAAATAAGATATATACGTTTACATATACAAATATATATTTCTATGAGTATATGCATACATACACGCACATATATAGTCACGCACACAAACACACACATATATATATAGACACACGAAGAGAATGAATAAACAAATAAATATATGAATTCATATATACAAATATATACATATATATATATATTTCTGCCTGTGTATGCATTCAAAACACTATGTACGTATGTATATAAGTGTGTGCATACGTACGCACACACGCACACACACACACACATACACACATACACACATTCAAGCATACATACATATATGCATACGTATATATATGTATGTATGTATGTATGTATGTATGTGTGTGTGTACTTATGTGCGTGTCTGCGTATATTCTTCTTTCCTCACCACTCATTCTTTCACATTTATGGTCTATATATTTATTCTACACACACAGACTCTTATTCACACACACACTTACAAGCATACACGCACACACAAATACACATATATAGATATATACACAAACAGGAATGTACAGGATTCTATGTATGTTTACGTGAGGTATATGTATCTGTATTTGATACATATGTGTACATATGTGCATGTATATATGTATGTATGTTTGTACATATGTATATGTGTATGTATGTATGTATGTATGTATGTATGTATGTACGTACATATGTATGCATGTATCTATGCGCACAAATATTTCATATACGTACATTCATATACATATATATTATATTAATGAATGCTCAACAGCACAAAGCTTGTTTATTTTACGCACTCGCATACACACAACACACACATACATACACACACTCTCTTTCTCTTTCTCTCTCTCCCTCCTTCACTCGCTCTCGCTCTCTCTCCCTCCTTCTCTCATCTCATCTATATACTCCTATAGCTTCTCTCTCTATCACTCACGCGCTCTCTTCCTCTCTCTCTCTCTCTCTCTCTCTCTCTCTCTCTCTCTCTCTCTCTCTCTCTCCCTCTCTCTTCTGTATTTTTCTTTCTCATTCATCTTGATTTCAATTCGTTACGTTCGTTTTGTGTTGTTCATCTGTGGTTCAAATTGACTCGACGTTTCAACAGCCACTCAGCATGCTTCAGTTCCTACGATGCCATTTGATAGCTCTGCAGCGAGAAACCAACAGCGTTGTTTATTTGGGGTTCCTACACGTCATGGAAAAAGTTTGCAAAGTTTGTGCCGCATCTGATGTTGGTAAATGTGTACGCATTTATATATATATATATATATATATATATGAATGTGTGTGTGTTTGTGTGCGTGTGTGTGTGTGTGTGTGCGTGTGTGTATGTGTGTATGAATCTGTGTGCATGTATATACATATATGTGTATGTATGTGTGTGTATATATATATATATATATATATATATATGTATAGAAAGAGGTAGATAGATAGATAGATAGATAGATAGATAGATAGATAGATAGATAGATAGATAGATAGATAGATAGATAGACCACATATATGCAACTATGTTTACATTTGTGCATGAATGTATGTAGGTATGTAGGTAGATAGGTAGGTAGCTAGGTGGGTGGGTAGGTAAGTAGGTAGGTAGGTAGGTAGGTAGGTAGGTAGGTAGGTAGGCACGTGTATGTATATCTGGTGTTACAATAGGATAGTGACGTTTTTATATTATTTACACTATATATATAGAAGTATGCACGTACGTATGTTTTTGAATGTCTGCATATATGGATGTTTGTGCGTATACATATATATAGATATATATATATGTGTGTGTGTGTGTGTGTGTGTGTGTGTGTGTGTATGTGTGTGTGTGGGTGTGGGTGTGTGTATATACATATATATATATATATATATATTTATATATATATATGTGTGTGTGTGTGTGTGTGTGTGTGTGTATACATATATATATATATATATATATATATAGTATATTTGATAAACGGCTGTCGTTATAGAGCTACAAAAGTCTTTTTCATTTTTGTTTTGAAGTCTGAAGAAGAATATAATTCAGTATATATCCGCAAATAGTTTCTGCTGGGTTTTCCATTAAAAGCTTTCTTTTTGAGTCGTTAGGATAAATGCCTTATGATACATATGTATGTATGTATATATATATATGTATATATATATATATTTGAGGAGATTCGTTATAGGTATAAGAATATACCATAAACAAGTATGAAAAATGGAAAAACAAATAGATTTATTATAAAACTGGATTTATAATAAACCTATTTCTGTTTCAACATCTCTTCCTTTTTTTATACTTGTTTATGGTATATTCTTATACCTATAACGAATCTCCTCAAATATTATTTTCTTATTCTTATTACCTGTTTTGGCTGTTTTTCCTGAATATGATGAATCCTTATTAGAAATCACCTTTTCTCTCTTTTTGGATGCCCCCAAAAGTTTGAATTGTTCTTTTTGAACTTACCTTTTCTTTTATATATATATATATATATATATATATATATATATATATATATATATATATATATATATATATATATATATATATATATATATATATATATATATATATATATATATATATATATATATATATGTATATATATATATATATATATAGTGCGAAGCCGTGTTTAGGTATGAGCAGAATTTAGGTTAGTTGAAATATGTTTGTCACATATTTCAACTGCTAAAGGCAAATACGCTGCAGTTACCATGGAGAAAAAATTCTCTTGTGATAAAAAGGTGTGAGAACACTCTGTCCTACCGAGAGTGTCGCCATCTCTCGGGAATCTCAGACATCAATGTTTCGAGTTTTTTTGTTTTTTTTTACTTTTGTCAATGAGATGTACCTAAGAGATAATTCTTTATTATGACAGCACAGGACATTACAAATAAATAGTGTGTTTATGAGTTCGTTTTTAAAAAGGTTTTAAAAATATGGTGATGAATATTATATTTTAAAAATTTACAAGTTTTACAAGTCTACACTTGGCTGTGAAGCCCACCGGCTAAACCATACTTTTTTTTTACCATGGATGAGATTAAGTAGGGTCATTCACATCCAACTTCCTTGCCGCATCCTTCCATCTTTTCCTGGATATACTTCGCGACAGGTGTCTCCTCTCCAGTCCTGTCTTGCTCTCCAGATGATATCTGAAGTAATATAGCAAGCCAGGGCCGAAAATGAAAATTCCCGTCGTGACTCCTTTCATTCTAGTTTTCCATATACAATCTTTCAATACTGCGACTGTGCATAAAAAATATGTACAACTAGAGTTTTTGGCGTCACTAAGAAGTTCTCCAGGTCCCGGTAAAAACCAGCCTGTCTACACTCTTTTGATGCGTAGACAGCTACCAACCTGAAAGACTGTTTACTTACGTGTGTTACATCCAAAATTACCAGCCTACTCTCTGGGTCCAGAAAGACTGTACTTATCTGCACGTCCAAGTTTTTCCTGAATAAGACCACTACGCCCCCGCCTCCCCGCCGACTAGGAGAAATAAATTTCTCGTAGTCATTTAGAAGAGGTGAGAACGCTTGTGGCCCGTTCAGCTTGGACTCAGTCACAGCACAAACATCTATATCTAGTGACCTAAGGTCGTTCATGAGACAAGTTTGTTTCCATTTCGATCCCAGGCCACGCGCATTTACACACCCTAGCTTAATATCCATAGTAAAGTATACTTACTTACAATTTAAGTTTGGGGAGGGGCTGCAAGAATTCAGCTTGCTCCCCATCCTTTTTCTTTCGTGGTGCAACCGCTGGACTTACCAAAAGGTTTCTACCGGCCATCTCTTGGCTCACATCTTTTAAGTCGTCGGGATATCTCCCTTTCAGTTCGGTAAATAGTCCCACCTCTATCCTCACGATTCGGATGTGCGGGGGCATGTACTTGCTGTCTTTGTAAACCTGAGCTTTGTAACGAACTCTAATGACTCTCGCTAGTACTTCATTTTTGTCATTGAAAAACGCAATTTTGTTTTGCTTCTTAGAGTGGGGTTGGGTAATAGGCTTTAGCAAGAGGATGGTGTAGGGTGCTTTTTCGCGTGTGTCTGTAACTGACGTAGTTGTTTTCTTTGTATGGGGTGGGAAGTTCAGGGCTTGGGCCTTTTTCCTCTTTTGGGATTTTCATCTGTGTTTTGAGTTTTTTCTTGTGTTGTCTTTTAGGTTCTTCCACTGCTTTTGCTGCTCTTGCCGTTTGTTTGTCTTTTTCTCTCGTCTCTAGCGGTTCTTTTTGGGGAAGGGCTTCACTTTTCTTATCTTTTGGTTTGCATTCAGAGCGGACGTGGCTCCTTTTCGCAACACTTAAAACACCGCTGCCTACACCCCTCTACTGCGACTCTCACACTCAGCCCCTCCCCTATAAATATTCTATCGGGTAGCCCTTCTAGGACTTCTGGAGTGGCTTGAACCATGACCTCAAGTGTCTGCCCCTTCCAATTTTCAGCCTCTTTTTTTTTTTTATTCATATGTAAAATAGACATTTTTTCTTCCATATCGTAGGTAATGGCTGCTGCTATCCAAATTAAGTCGAATCCTGCTGGTATTTCTTCCACGGTGATTTTTGCCCTTCTTCTGTCCAAATACATTGGTAGCAAAATTATTTCATCGTTTTTTAATGTTCTCATTGATAATTCCTTTACCGTATTCTCATTAGCAAACTGTACCTCGACCGTGGCATTCCTTCTACCACAGCCAACGTACACAACTTTGTTCCATATAGGTGCTAGACACCTCTTAATTACTTTTTCCTTTTTCCTTTATATTATACGTCTAACATACCAACGTTCTCGCAGCTATATTCTGCACAATTTCTTGTGGAGGGAGCAATTTTGTATCGTTTCCGTTCTTTTTTATGAGATTCCTATACTTGAACAATTCTGCCATAGTCACCTCCATCTCTATCATATTACCGCCTTCAGTTTCTTTGCTTGGTACCTTTTCCATTTCTAGGAAATCCTCCTGAGAAAGTACTCCATAATGAAATTTAGCAGAAAAATAAATTCCTTCAAAAGAAACATACAAATTGACAAAAAATATCTTTGCCAAAAATAATAACAAAAAATAATTCCTTGCCAAAATTATTTAGCACAAATAATAATTTCTAACCCTGCAAAGGGTAAAAAATCAAAGAGTTCAAATCACAAGTTCAAAAGCAGTTGTTTCCTAAAATATCAAAAATTCCACAATTTTCTGCCCCGCAGGGCAAAAATAACAGTTCTCAATTTAACAACAGTTCGAATTTCAACAAGTACAACAGACAGGGCGATAACAATGAAGCGTTACATAATAAACAAATTAAACTCACAAAAAACGCAGCAGCCAAAAGGAGATGTACCTAATAGAGGCAACTTTGAACGAACTTAATAAAGCTATACCTTTATATATAATTCAGTCAACACGTTGACTGATTTGCGCTACTAGATCGCCCGATCAAATTAATTGAATTAGGCGCAAAGCAGTGTTTAGGTTAGTTGAAATATGTTAGAATATGTGCATGTATATATATATATATAAACACATACATATGTACATATGTGTGTATAAGAATATGTATACATATATGACTATATATATATATATATATATATATATATATATATATATATATATATATATATATATATATATAGTTCAAAAACACAATAACAAAAAAACAAAAAAACAACAAAGTGAGGACGTGATATGGATAGTATTATTGGACGCTCAGGAAAGGAAAGAGAATATATATATACATATATACATATATACATATGTACATATATATATGTATCTGTATGTATATGCATATATATATATATATATATATATATATATATATGTATATGTATATATATACATATATATTAGTCTATATAAACAAATAAATAGAAAGAAAGAAAGAAAGATAGATAGATAGATAGATAGATAGATAGATAGATAGATAGATATGATACATATACACACATATATGTGATTTCAGTACGTATAAACATGTGTGTATACACGAATGCATATGTTTGCCTTAGTGTGTGTGTGTGTGTGTGTGTGTGTGTGTGTGTGTGTGTGTGTGCTTTGTGTATGCGTGTGTATGTGTGTGTGTATGATGTAGGTGGGTACATACAGATGCAAACACACACACACACACACCGTATGCACAAACACCTCACACCAGGGACGTATACACACGTCACTTACAGCAAGTAGTATGTGTGTAATTGATAAAATTTCATTACCAGACATTTATCCACAACCAAAAATTAGACGTATACAATTACACAAGACCTGTCCTTGTTTCTCCAGTAGCTCTACCCCTTTTACTCTTAACTGTCCAATACTAGTCTCACTCACTCACTCACTTACTCACTCACTCACATTCATCTCTTACATACTCATACGCATTTTCCTACACACACTTCCATCTTTTCATTTTTGCTATAAGTACCAAATGCACTCCCCCCACAGACACACACACACATACACACATACCCCGTTCCAACAGCCCAAACCGAAACCCCAATATACAATGTTTTCAGTGAAAACACATGCTATCTTCATTGAGACGATATAAAAGGGCGAAATATCTCAATGAGAGCAGTTTTTATTTCATGATTTCCATTCACGTTATCTCGCTTTTCTATAACATGTACCAGCGCGCACACACATAACATACACACACATACAACATACAAACTCGCGCATTTACACGCACGCGCGCACTCTCACACACACATACAAACACTTACTCACGCACACAGGCTTCCGCTCATACAAACACTCACTGAAACACATACATACATCTTGTACTTATATGTAGATATGCGAAAATATATGTGCATACGCGCTTGTGTGTGTGTGTGTGTGTGTGTGTGTGTGTGTGTGTGTGTGTGTGTGTGTGACTGCCTGTGTGTTTAGATAGATAGATAGATAGATAGATAGATAGATAGATAGATAGATAGATAGATAGATGATAGATAGATAGTTAGATAGATAGATAGATAGATAGATAGATAGATAGATAGATGATAGATAGATAGTTAGATAGATAGATAGATAGATAGATAGATAGATAGATGGATGGATGGATGAAAGACCTAATGGTTCTTATTTCTTTATTGCCCACAAGGGGCAAAACATAGAGAGGACAAACAAGGACAGACAAATGGGTTAAGTCGATTATATTGACCCCAGTGCGTAACTGGTACTTTATCGACCCCGGACGCTGAACTCACATCATAAGATCGTCGGTTCTATTTCTATACCAGGCGATATGTTGTTCCTTGCTTTAATCTACTGAGCTCAAATGAGTATCAGTTGAGTGTTGACTCAAGCCTTTTCCTCGCCTGTATTACATTCTGAATCTTTTTCTGGGTTAAGGCGGGCAGAGCAAAGAGGGTCCGTATGTCTATTTTCAGTTACACAGGCTACCTTCGACAGCAAGCGAATGTATGGTAATTGCTACCTACTCGAGTTTCTGTTACAGAAACACACACAGACATACATATGCACACACACACACACAATGCGTGTGTCTCTGTGTGTGTGTTTACAGAGAGAGGGTGTGAAAGTGAGAGCAGACATTTGACAAAAGACATATCTGGTTTGAGCGCCTTGTCATATATATTAGTTTCTCATTATTTGTTATGTCTAAGGCAACGAGAGCTCCCAGAAAAGTTAGGACACTCGGCAAAATGCTTAGCGGCATTTCAAACGTCTTTACGTTCGAGTTCAAATTTCTCTGAGGTTCAGTTTGCCTTTCATCCATTCGAGGTTCGTAAAACAAAATACCTGTTAAGCATTGGGGTCGATATTATCGACAGACCTTGTGCCTATAGTAAAAAATATTGTCTGTTATTATTAACGCGGCTAAAGGCGGCGAGCTGGTAGAATCGTTAGCACGCCGGACGAAATGCTTAACGGTATTTCGCCCGTCGCTACGTTCTGAGTTCAAATTCTTCCCGTGTTGACTTTACTTTTCATCCTTTCGGGATTGATGAAATAAGTACCAGTTGAACACTGGTGTCGATGTAATCAACTAATCCTCTTCCCTCAAAAATTGCTGCCCTTGTGGCAAAATTTGAAACCATTATTAAGGCAGTGAACTGACAAACTCTTTGGCACGCCGAACAATATGCTTAATGGCATTTCGCCCGTCTTTACGATCTGAGATCAAATTCCAATGCGATCGAATTTGCCTTTCATCCTTTCGCGAACGATGTAAAAAATACCAGTTAAGTAATAGGGTTATGTATTCGACTATACCCAATTCCTTAAAATTTCAGATTCTGCGTCTAAAGCAGAAAGGATTCTCTATTTTGTCTGCCCAAGTTTTACTAGTCAGGGATTTGGCATCTATTTCTTTAATATAAGGGATGCTAAAGGCGGTGAGCTGGCAGAAACGTTAGCACACCGGTCGATTAAATACTTACCAGTTACGCACTGGAGTCGATATAATCGACTTAATCCGTTTGTCTGTCCTTGTTTGTCCCCTCTGTGTTTAGCCCCTTGTGGGCAGTAAAGAAATAAGAAACGTTAGCACGCCGGGCGAAATGCTTAGACGTATTTCGTCTGCTGCTAAGTTCTGAGTACAAATTCCGCCGAGGTCGACTTTGTCTTTCATCCTTTCGGGGTCGATAAATTAAGTACCAGTTACGCACTGGGTTTGATGTAATCGACTTAATCCCTTTGTTTATCCTTGTTTGTCGCCTCTATGTTTAACCCCTTGTGGGCATTAAAGAAATAAGAAACGTTAGCACGCGGAGCTAGTACATGTTATAAAAGCGGCGAGCTGGCAGAAACGTTAGCACGCCGGGCGAAATACTTAGCGGTATTTCGTCTGCCGTTACGTTCTGAGTTCGAATTCCACCGAGATCGACTTTGCCTTTCATCCTTTCGGAATCGATAAATTAAGTATCAGTGAAATACTGGGTCGATATAATCGATTAGTCCCCTCCCACCAAATTTCAGTCCGTGTGCCTCCAGTAGAAAGGATTTAGTCTGTCTTTACGTTCTAATTCCACTGAGGTCGACTTTGCCTTTCGTCCTTTTGCGGTCGGTAAAATGCCAGCTGAACCTTGGAGTCGATGTAATCGACTTACCCCTCCCCTGAAATTGCTGGCTTTGCGCCAAAGTTTGAAACCAGGATTAGCGATGCTATATGTAATGCCTTTGCCTTATATCTCATTAATATGCAAATTTCAGGTATGTTTATAATTACATCGTTTCTAAGACCTACACCTGAGTAACGGGGACCGTAGGTTGGATGAGGAAACTTCAGAAACACCTAGATGATGCGAACTTCGCGAGGAACTCTTGCCTCGTTGCTTTGTCTGGGGAGATCTTCTTCCAAAATGTTGTAAAATGTAAACATCCCGTTAATTAAAAGATTCTGTTCAAATTAAAACTCAGAAGCGGAAATTAAAACTCACTTTACACGAAAAGAATCCTTAGATGTATTTTGTGTGTGTGTGTGTGTGTGTGTGTGTGTGTGTGTGCGTGCATGCGTATGTGTGTGTGTGTGTTTACTAATGAACACGGAAATTTAAACGAATATATATATATATATATATATATATATATATATATATATATATATATATATATATATATATATATATATATATATATATATACATACATATATACATACATATATATTCGTAAAAATTTCCGAGATCATTAGTAAACACACACACACAAACATTTATATATATTTCATACATACATGCACACACATACACACACACATATATATATATACTTCCATAGTGTACGTACATACACATACATACAAGCATACATATATATGCATATATATATGCATATATATGTATATATATATATATATACATACATACATACACACATACATATATACTACATAAACATATATATATTACATATTTAAAATATCAAATTTATATGTATACATATATAACACACACACATACGCGCGCACACACACACATACACACACACACACACACAAATACACACAAAACACACTCACACGCGCACATGCATACAAAGGCACACATAAATTTACTCAATTCATAAGTCTCCAAGTATTAAGTTTGTATGTATAAACTAATACTGTGAATATTTAGAATAATCCCATTTACATACGATATAACTTAATGATTTTTAAATATTATTTTGACCGGATTTGAAAAGGCCAAATCTAGTGGATTGTAAGTGCGTTGATTTGAGTGGTGTCCCTTTCTATAGTTAACTGCTTTTACCGAAAGAAAAAAAATCGCAAATGCATATCGTAAACGCTAAGACCTGCATCAGAATGTCGTGTGTGTGTGTGTGTGTATTTCTTTTCCATTTTAACCGTTTGATCATTTCAGTGAGATATTGATTTCATTGTTATTGATGCTGCAATTCATTTACCCATTGGCATCCATGCCTCTCTTCTACGACCTCAAAAATAATTATTTATATATCACCAACAATTGTATTTTGCAAAGATACATTTATTGAGTGATAAAAACTGAAGTGTTTTCGAAATATTACGTCTGCATTTTGTTGGATGTCGGCGACAATGTTTGTCTAGATCTTTCACTATTATCTGTTGATAATTTAAGAGGAATATAATTAGGCATTAACAGGTTAATAATTAGAACATCTTCTTCCTTTTTATTACATATAAACCAATATAAAATATCCCAAAAGTGATCATTATAACAAATAACAGTCTTCTTTTCTTTTTTTCATTTTCTTTTTTCTTTTTTTCCCCCCAATCTATATTTTTTGGTACTGCAACCATAGACAAAAACAAATAAATGCTTCTTCTGTAATCTAGAATTAGTTTGCCGGTTGCACTTCTTGTTTCATCCATTCAAACTAAGAATTACAACCTCTCTGTTACAAATTTGTCATGATGGCATAATAAATTTATACCCCCCATAGAAGCGAACAAATTTCTGTTATCATTTGACGATCATTCATTGATTTCTGTTTTCAGCCCGTGTGTTATTTTAAGAAAGCTGTGTATTTATTTGCAGTTATTTCAGTCTGCAGTGGAGGCGCAATGGCCCAGTGGTTAGGGCAGCGGACTCGCGGTCATAGGATCGCGGTTTCGATTCCCAGACCGGGCGTTGTGAGTGTTTATTGAGAGAAAACGCCTAAAAGCTCCACGAGGCTCCGGCAGGGGATGGTGGCGAACCCTCATGTACTCTTCCACCACAACTTTCTCTCACTCTTACTTCCCGTTTCTGTTGTGCCTGTAATTCAAAGGGTCAGCCTTGTCACACTGTGTCACGCTGAAAACCCCCGAGAACTACGTTAAGGGTACACGTGTCTGTGGAGTGCTCAGCCACTTGCACG